>NC_047103.1:3636129-3936129 GCF_902500255.1 Thalassophryne amazonica
CCAAATCCAATTATGAATTAAGAATATTCACCAGCCTCCGAAACCTTCAGCTTCAACTGCAAGGCACACATCAGCTCCAAGGTGTCATCCAATTTGCGTCTCAGTTCAAGAGTCATCGCAGTCTGAGAGTGCACTGCCTTGCCAACCTTGTTAATCATAATGGACAAGCGAGGGCCCGTGGTTCTTGATGCGGCCGTCTTGCCGATTTTCCGGTAGATCAGGGCAGCACATAAGCCAAAAAGTACCAGCCCTGCTGCCATGAGACCAAAAATGAATAAATCCTCAACGTCCTCAACGGCGAAAGGCGCCAAGCATGCAACACGCCAAGACCCCCAGGAGTTGAGGACATAGCCCGCAGGATACATTCCATCTGGGCAGGTAGGATCCCCCGGTCCTGACCTTCTTGTAGAAAAAATGGTGTCAACAGCATTCAGAGACCAGCTGATCAATTCCATGGTTCATCCAATAGTAGACCAATAGATCCAGAATCCAATATAGTTTTGAGGAATTCACAGTCTGGTGAAGTACGGACTTGAAGGTTAAAGGCAGAGAGATAAGGGAGAGTGGAGGAGATGCGACCGCCCTCGTCGGAGTCCCAAGCTGTTGAAGAATGGGGGTCTTAACTTTTTAGAGTTCTGCACCTTAAATTCTGTCTTTAAATCAATTGGTTAAAATACTTTCTCAAAAATGATTCATCTTTATGGAATTTTTTACCCAAATATGTTTTCAGTCAAATTGGTGGACTCCCATTCTTGTTAGTCTGCAACTAACCAAATAAACAAGATAACCCAGAAATTGGCAGAATACCAAAAACAAGCACTGTTGTCATGGAAACTGGTCTACAAACACAACTTCTCACTATTATTACATCTGGAATAATGGAGACATTCTGCATAACAGAAAAAGGTTATTTCTACAAAATTAGTTTGACAAAAATATCTTTTCAGTTTCATAGCTAATCACTACCAACGGACACTTACTGAGTCATTTTCATTTTCATTTTCTGTCTCTTTAAAGGGATTTCATGAGGTTACTAAAGCTATCCCTGCTGAAATGTCTCTCCTGCAGCCATCGTCTCTGTTGTCAATCCATGTGAAACTTACTGTGGGAAAAAATGCTTTGTATCTCACAGGAATGGCAACAGATCAATACGTGTGTTACTACAGATAGATATGGCAACAAAGCCTTATGTAATTTCATACTGGAATACATTTGTTGTTGATCTTCCACGGGGAAAAGATCTGGTTACTCCCCAAAAATATTTGGTTACAAATAAAATCAAGGAGATCTCCTTTAAAATTCTCCATAAAATGTATCCTGTAAAACATTTTATGTTTAAATTCAAAAAGGATATTGACATTAACTGCTCCTTTTGTTCTGATCAGCCTGAAACGGTTCCCCACTTATTTTGGACCTGCACAAAACACAAAAGAAGTTTTGGCAAGACTGTGCTCGAGTTTTGTGCAATAAAATACATGGAGATTTCTATTTGAAATATTATAACATATTATATTTGGTGTGTTTAAATGTAATGTAAATCATGAAAAAGCATTTGTCATTAAACTTAATTTATTCTTGGAAAATTCTATATCCATAAATGTAAATTTTCCAATCAAAAGCCAATCTTTCAATTATTCAACAAAGAATTTGATTTATAACTACTTTCAATTGTCTCTTCTAAAAATCAAAAGGCCTTAAATACTATTAATATTTGCAAAGCTTTTTCCCTGAGTGACGGGCTGATATGGAATAGTTGTGTATTATACACTGAAAGACTCAACTTAAGATAACGCACTTGTGTTGCAAATTGCGTTTTGTTATTTTCTATACAGCCTAGTTGCTTTGGAGTTATTGTGAACAATGTGTCTTTACTCAAGTGTGTGACACCATGAGAAGGACGCTCCGGCCAGTCACTCATCTGTGTGCCCTGTAGGTCTTCTGTGGTGCCCAACATTTACTTTGTGTAAGTTTGGCAGTTTCCCCCCGGTGGATATCGGATACAGAAACATTGTACGCTTGGAAGTCAAGCTACTTCTATTACTGTAAGTAATGTTCAGAGGTACTCTTGAAGTGTAAAATTCCCTTGTTGTTCAATAAAAAAAAGAAAAAATGTCTATGCTCCCATCATGCTTCTGGTGTACTTCCTGTTTTAACTTCCTGTTTGCGGTGACAAAGTGTACTTCCGGTTTGTGGTCATGGCGGAAAATGAGTTGGATGGACTACGAACTCACTCAAGCTCGTCTGTCATCATCTTATACCAAACTTCGCTCAGCGGCAGATAAGATATAAGATTTTAATCGATTGTAAGATTAAATTATTTAACGTCCACTCTATGATGTCCTCTCTATGATGTCCTCTCTATGACATCCACTATATAATGTCCTCTCTATGACATCCAATATATAATGTCCACTCTATGATGTCCTCTCTATGACATCCACTATATAATGTCCACTCTATGATGTCCACACTATGGCATCCACTATATAATGTCCACTCTATGATGTCCTCTCTATGACATCCACTATATAACATCGACTCTATGACATCCACTATATAATGTCCACTCTATGATGTCCACACTATGGCATCCACTATATAATGTCCACTCTATGATGTCCTCTCTATGACATCCACTATATAACATCGACTCTATGACATCCACTATATAATGTCCACTCTATGATGTCCACACTATGACATCCACTATATAATGTCCACTCTATGATGTCCACACTATGACATCCAATATATAATGTCCACTCTATGATGTCCTCTCTATGACATCCACTATATAATGTCCACTCTATGATGTCCACACTATGGCATCCACTATATAATGTCCACTCTATGATGTCCTCTCTATGACATCCACTATATAACATCGACTCTATGACATCCACTATATAATGTCCACTCTATGATGTCCACACTATGGCATCCACTATATAATGTCCACTCTATGATGTCCACACTATGACATCCACTATATAATGTCCACTCTATGATGTCCTCTCTATGACATCCACTATATAATGTCCACTCTATGATGTCCACACTATGGCATCCACTATATAATGTCCACTCTATGATGTCCTCTCTATGACATCCACTATATAACATCGACTCTATGACATCCACTATATAATGTCCACTCTATAATGTCCCCTGTATGACATCCACTATATAATGTCCATTCTATGATGTCCACTCTATAATGTCCCCTATATGACATTCACTAGATAATATCCACTCTATGATATCCATTCTATAATGTCCACACTATGACATCCACAGTGATTTCAACTCTATAACATCAACTCTATGACATCCACTATATAATGTCCACTCTATGACATCCAATATATAATGTCCACTCTATGATGTCCTCTCTATGACATCCACTATATAATGTCCTCTCTATGACATCCACTATATAATGTCCACTCTATGATGTCCACACTATGGTGTCCACTCTATGATGTCCTCTCTATGACATCCACTATATAATGTCCACTCTATGATGTCCTCTCTATGACATCCACTATATAATGTCCTCTCTATGACATCCACTATATAATGTCCACTCTATGATGTCCTCTCTATGACATCCACTGTGATTTCAACTCTATAACATCAACTCTATGACATCCACTATATAATGTCCACTCTATGACATCCAATATATAATGTCCACTCTATGATGTCCTCTCTATGACATCCACTATATAATGTCCTCTCTATGACATCCACTATATAATGTCCACTCTATGATGTCCACACTATGGCATCCACTGTGATTTCCACTCTATAACATCGACTCTATGACATCCACTATATAATGTCCACTCTATGATGTCCACACTATGGTGTCCACTCTATGATGTCCTCTCTATGACATCCACTATATAATGTCCACTCTATGATGTCCTCTCTATGACATCCACTATATAATGTCCACTCTATGATGTCCACACTATGACATCCACTATATAACATCGACTCTATGACATCCACTATATAATGTCCACTCTATGATGTCCACACTATGGCATCCACTATATAATGTCCACTCTATGATGTCCTCTCTATGACATCCACTATATAATGTCCACTCTATGATGTCCTCTCTATGACATCCACTATATAATGTCCACTCTATGATGTCCACTCTATGATGTCCTCTCTATTACATCCACTATATAATGTCCTCTCTATGACATCCAATATATAATGTCCACTCTATGATGTCCTCTCTATGACATCCACTATATAATGTCCTCTCTATGACATCCACTATATAATGTCCACTCTATGATGTCCACACTATGGCATCCACTGTGATTTCCACTCTATAACATCGACTCTATGACATCCACTATATAATGTCCACTCTATGATGTCCACACTATGGTGTCCACTCTATGATGTCCTCTCTATGACATCCACTATATAATGTCCACTCTATGATGTCCTCTCTATGACATCCACTATATAATGTCCACTCTATGATGTCCACACTATGGCATCCACTATATAATGTCCACTCTATGATGTCCTCTCTATGACATCCACTATATAATGTCCACTCTATGATGTCCACACTATGGCATCCACTATATAATGACCACCCTATGATGTCCTTTCTATAACATCAACTCTATGACATCCACTATATAATGTCCACTCTATGATGTCCTCTCTATGACATCCACTATATAATGTCCACTCTATGATGTCCACACTATGGCATCCACTATATAATGTCCACTCTATGATGTCCACACTATGGCATCCACTATATAATGACCACCCTATGATGTCCTTTCTATAACATCAACTCTATGACATCCACTATATAATGTCCACTCTATGATGTCCTCTCTATGACATCCACTATATAATGTCCTCTCTATGGCATCCACTATATAATGACCACCCTATGATGTCCTTTCTATAACATCAACTCTATGACATCCACTATATAATGTCCACTCTATGATGTCCTCTCTATGACATCCACTATATAATGTCCACTCTATGATGTCCACACTATGGCATCCACTGTGATTTCCACTCTATAACATCGACTCTATGACATCCACTATATAATGTCCACTCTATGATGTCCACACTATGGCATCCACTATATAATGTCCACTCTATGATGTCCTCTCTATGACATCCACTATATAATGTCCACTCTATGATGTCCACACTATGGCATCCACTATATAATGTCCACTCTATGATGTCCTCTCTATGACATCCACTATATAATGTCCACTCTATGATGTCCTCTCTATGACATCCACTATATAATGTCCACTCTATGATGTCCACACTATGACATCCACTATATAATGTCCACTCTATGATGTCCTCTCTATGACATCCACTATATAATGTCCTCTCTATGACATCCACTATATAATGCCCTCTCTATGATGTCCACACTATGGCATCCACTGTGATTTCCACTCTATAACATCGACTCTATGACATCCACTATATAATGTCCACTCTATGATGTCCTCTCTATGACATCCACTATATAATGCCCACTCTATGATGTCCACACTATGGCATCCACTATATAATGTCCACTCTATGATGTCCTCTCTATGACATCCACTATATAATGTCCACACTATGGCATCCACTATATAATGTCCACTCTATGATGTCCTCTCTATGACATCCACTATATAATGTCCATTCTATGATGTCCTCTCTATGACATCCACTATATAATGTCCACTCTATGACATCCACTATATAATGTCCACTCTATGATGTCCTCTCTATGACATCCACTATATGATGTCCTCTCTATGACATCCACTATATAATGTCCACTCTATAATGCCCACACTATGACATCCACTCTATGTCCTCTCTATGACATCCACCATATAATGTCCACTCTGTGATGTCCACTGACTCTATAATGTCCTCTCTATGACATCCACTATATAATGTCCACTCTATGATGTCCTCTCTATGACATCCACTATATAATGTCCACTCTATGATGTCCACTCTTATGATGTCCACTCTATGACATCCACTATATAATGTCCACCATATAATGTCCACTCTGTGATGTCCACTGACTCTATAATGTCCTCTCTATGATATCCACTATATAATGTCCACTCTGTGATGTCCACTGACTCTATAATGTCCACTCTGTGATGTCCACTGACTCTATAATGTCCTCTCTATGACATCCACTATATAATGTCCACTCTGTGATGTCCACTGACTCTATAATGTCCACTCTGTGATGTCCTCTGACTCTATAATGTTCACTCTGTGATGTCCACTGACTCTATAATAATGTCCACTCTGTGATATCCTCTGACTCTATAATGTCCACTGTCCTCTGACTCTATAATGTTCACTCTGTGATGTCCTCTGACTCTATAATGTCCACTCTGTGATGTCCTCTGACTCTATAATGTCCACTGTCCTCTGACTCTATAATGTTCACTCTGTGATGTCCTCTGACTCTATAATGTTCACTCTGTGATGTCCTCTGACTTTATAATGTCCACTCTGTGATGTCCTCTGACTCTATAATAATGTCCACTCTGTGATGTCCACTGACTCTATAATAATGTCCACTCTGTGATGTCCTCTGACTCTATAATGTCCACTGTCCTCTGACTCTATAATGTTCACTGTGATGTCCTCTGACTCTATAATGTCCACTCTGTGATGTCCTCTGACTCTATAATGTCCACTGTCCTCTGACTCTATAATGTCCACTCTGTGATGTCCTCTGACTCTATAATGTCCACTCTGTAACGTCCTCTGACTCTATAATGTCCAGTCCTCTGACTCTATAATGTCCACTCTGTGATGTCCTCTGACTCTATAATGTCCACTCTGTGATGTCCACTGACTCTATAATGTTCACTGTCCTCTGACTCTATAATGTTCACTCTGTGATGTCCGCTGACTCTATAATGTCCACTATGTGATGTCCTCTGACTCTATAATGTCCACTGTCCTCTGACTCTATAATGTCCACTCTGTGATGTCCTCTGACTCTATAATGTCCACTCTGTAATGTCCTCTGACTCTATAATGTTCACTCTGTGATGTCCTCTGACTCTTTAATGTCCACTCTGTGATGTCCACTGACTCTATAATGTCCACTCTGTGATGTCCTCTGACTCTATAATGTCCACTGTCCTCTGACTCTATAACATTCACTCTGTGATGTCCACTGACTCTATAATGTCCACTGTCCTCTGACTCTATAATGTCCACTCTGTGATGTCCTCTGACTCTATAATGTCCACTCTGTGATGTCCACTGATTCTACAACGTCCACTGTCCTCTGACTCTATAATGTCCACTGTCCTCTGACTCTATAATGTTCACTCTGTGATGTCCACTGACTCTATAATGTCCACTCTGTGATGTCCTCTGACTCTATAATGTCCACTGTCCTCTGACTCTATAATGTCCACTCTGTGATGTCCTCTGACTCTATAATGTCCACTGTCCTCTGACTCTATAATGTCCACTCTGTGATGTCCTCTGACTCTATAATGTCCACTGTCCTCTGACTCTATAATGTCCACTCTGTGATGTCCTCTGACTCTATAACGTCCACTCTGTAATGCCTTCTGACTCTATAATGTCCACTCTGTGATGTCCTCTGACTCTATAATGTCCACTGTCCTCTGACTCTATAATGTCCACTCTGTGATGTCCTCTGACTCTATAACGTCCACTCTGTAATGTCTTCTGACTATAATGTCCACTCTGTGATGTCCTCTGACTCTATAACGTCCACTCTGTAATGTCCTCTGACTCTATAATGTCCACTCTGTGATGTCCTCTGACTCTATAATGTCCACTGTCCTCTGACTCTATAATGTCCACTCTGTGATGTCCTCTGACTCTATAATGTCCACTGTCCTCTGACTCTATAACGTCCACTCTGTAATGTCCTCTGACTCTATAATGTCCACTCTGTGATGTCCTCTGACTCTATAATGTCCACTCTGTAATGTCCTCTGACTCTATAACGTCCACTCTGTAATGTCCTCTGACTCTATAATGTCCACTCTGTGATGTCCTCTGACTCTATAATGTCCACTGTCCTCTGACTCTATAATGTCCACTCTGTGATGTCCTCTGACTCTATAACATCCACTGTCCTCTGACTCTATAATGTCCACTCTGTGATGTCCTCTGACTCTATAACATCCACTGTCCTCTGACTCTATAATGTCCACTCTGTGATGTCCTCTGACTCTATAACGTCCACTGTCCTCTGACTCTATAATGTCCACTCTGTGATGTCCTCTGACTCTATAATGTCCACTGTCCTCTGACTCTATAACATCCACTCTGTAATGTCCTCTGACTCTATAATGTCCACTCTGTGATGTCCTCTGACTCTATAATGTCCACTCTGTAATGTCCTCTGACTCTATAATGTCCACTCTGTGATGTCCTCTGACTCTATAATGTCCACTGTCCTCTGACTCTATAATGTCCACTCTGTGATGTCCTCTGACTCTATAATGTCCACTGTCCTCTGACTCTATAATGTCCACTCTGTGATGTCCTCTGACTCTATAACATCCACTGTCCTCTGACTCTATAATGTCCACTCTGTAATGTCCTCTGACTCTATAATGTCCACTGTCCTCTGACTCTATAATGTCCACTCTGTAATGTCCTCTGACTCTATAATGTCCACTGTCCTCTGACTCTATAATGTCCACTCTGTGATGTCCTCTGACTCTATAACGTCCACTGTCCTCTGACTCTATAATGTCCACTCTGTGATGTCCTCTGACTCTATAACGTCCACTGTCCTCTGACTCTATAACATCCACTCTGTAATGTCCTCTGACTCTATAATGTCCACTCTGTGATGTCCTCTGACTCTATAATGTCCACTCTGTGATGTCCTCTGACTCTATAATGTCCACTGTCCTCTGACTCTATAATGTCCACTCTGTGATGTCCTCTGACTCTATAATGTCCACTGTCCTCTGACTCTATAATGTCCACTCTGTGATGTCCTCTGACTCTATAACATCCACTGTCCTCTGACTCTATAATGTCCACTCTGTAATGTCCTCTGACTCTATAATGTCCACTGTCCTCTGACTCTATAATGTCCACTCTGTGATGTCCTCTGACTCTATAATGTCCACTGTCCTCTGACTCTATAATGTCCACTCTGTAATGTCCTCTGACTCTATAATGTCCACTGTCCTCTGACTCTATAATGTCCACTCTGTAATGTCCTCTGACTCTATAATGTCCACTGTCCTCTGACTCTATAATGTCCACTCTGTGATGTCCTCTGACTCTATAATGTCCACTGTCCTCTGACTCTATAATGTCCACTCTGTGATGTCCTCTGACTCTATAACGTCCACTGTCCTCTGACTCTATAATGTCCACTCTGTGATGTCCTCTGACTCTATAACATCCACTGTCCTCTGACTCTATAATGTCCACTCTGTGATGTCCTCTGACTCTATAACGTCCACTGTCCTCTGACTCTATAATGTCCACTCTGTGATGTCCTCTGACTCTATAATGTCCACTGTCCTGACTCTATAATGTCCACTCTGTGATGTCCTCTGACTCTATAATGTCCACTGTCCTGACTCTATAATGTCCACTCTGTGATGTCCTCTGACTCTATAACATCCACTGTCCTCTGACTCTATAATGTCCACTCTGTGATGTCCTCTGACTCTATAATGTCCACTGTCCTGACTCTATAATGTCCACTCTCACCCTGCTCAGTGTGCTGCTCTCATTGGACGACACACAGAATGTGTCTCTTTGACCCAGATTGATCTCTTTCAGTGCAGCTTCTTGTTCTGACTTTAACACCAAGTTAACACCCGAGTCTTTCACTGCCAACTGTAAATGATCATCAAAACATTCCAATCGTTTCTTTCTGAACTCTTCCACGTCAAACTCCATCGTGTCAATGTTTACAATGTGCTTCTTAAATATTTATTACAGCCAGTCTTAAAACTTCAGTTATCTTTATAATAGTATTACTGGTAAATTTTAGAATTGATTTAGATGAGATATACTCATTATCTCACAGGAATATATCACAATTATCTGGGAACTACTTTTTGCGTATGAATTCATCAAGCACGTCGGCCGTGGTCGCGTACTAACACAGAATATACAGAAACTGGACAGTTGTTCGAGCATAACTACAGCGTCCACTTTTAGCTTGTCATAAGTGAAGTTAGTGGTGCGCGTGAGAGCGTGGTCCACTCTATTACGCCCTGTCTCTAATGTCCACTCTATGATGTCCTCACTGTGATGTCCACTTAATAATTAATTGAGAAAGTGGCGATATGACAAGTCAGAAAAGATCGATCACGTGACGCCTGGTGCCATCTTGGGTTCAAAATAGCACTTGCTGTTCATCTATTTTACGGCGGCCTATTAGGGCCATTCAAAGACAGGAAAAAGATGGAGATTACATTTTATAAGTTACAAATATACGAGAATAAACATGCAAATTTACGAGAAATAACACGCAAATTTGCAAGAAAAAATATGATATATCTGCCACAATTAAACACGCAAATTTTCGAGATTATAATGGGGCCTTGGGGCAACTGAATGGCCCTAATACGCCGTCGTGGTACCTGCATGTAAATCCAGCTATTTTACTGATTTATTCGCTGAAAATGCCGAGTTGAGGCACAAATAGACACGGGGACTTCAAGATGTACAGATTCCGTTCAGATCTGAATAGAAGAAAAAATTGGGAAAATGAAATCAGGCGTCCACTCCTATGATGTCCACTCTAGTGTTTTTTTCATCTCTATAACAAGTATATAAAGCTTGCGCGCGCTCCTCGTGCTCGCGCTCAGACTTCACTGTCGCGGACAAGAAAAGAGACAAAAAGCAGAAAAAAAAAGTCCGAATTATGAGGGAAATAGTTCATATCCAGGCTGGACAGTGCGGGAACCAGATCGGAACCAAGGTACCGTGGTCAGGTTTTCAGTTTGAACCTTTAAACGTGTTTTGTAGTTGATGTGACGTCACGCCTTGTAGTTTAAACGATTTATGACGTTTGTTGCTGCAAAAAATCTGATAACATGAGTCAGCTTGTTTCGAAAAAATGTATACTCAACAAAAATATAAACGCAACACTTTTGGTTTTGCTCCCATTTTGTATGAGATGAACTCAAAGATCTAAAACTTTTTCCACATACACAATATCACCATTTCCCTCAAATATTGTTCACAAACCAGTCTAAATCTGTGATAGTGAGCACTTCTTTGCTGAGATAATCCATCCCACCTCACAGGTGTGCCATATCAAGATGCTGATTAGACACCATGATTAGTGCACAGGTGTGCCTTAGACTGCCCACAATAAAAGGCCACTCTGAAAGGTGCAGTTTTGTTTTATTGGGGGGGGGGGGATACCAGTCAGTATCTGGTGTGACCACCATTTGCCTCATGCAGTGCAACACATCTCCTTCGCATAGAGTTGAAGAGAACACCTCTCCAACGTGCCAAACACCAACGAAGGTGAGCATTTGTCCACTCAAGTCGGTTACAACAACGAACTGGAGTCAGGGCGAGACCCCGATGAGGACGACGAGCATGCAGATGAGCTTCCCTGAGACGTTTCTGACAGTTTGTGCAGAAATTCTTTGGTTATGCAAACCGATTGTTTCAGCAGCTGTCCCGAGTGGCTGGTCTCAGATGATCTTGGAGGTGAACATGCTGGATGTGGAGGTCCTGGGCTGGTGTGGTTACACGTGGTCTGCGGTTGTGAGGCTGGTTGGATGTACTGCCAAATTCTCTGAAACGCCTTTGGAGACGGCTTATGGTAGAGACATGAACATTCAATACACGAGCAACAGCTCTGGTTGACATTCCTGCTGTCAGCATGCCAATTGCACGCTCCCTCAAATCTTGCGACATCTGTGGCATTGTGCTGTGTGATAAAACTGCACCTTTCAGAGTGGCCTTTTATTGTGGACAGTCTAAGGCACACCTGTGCACTAATCATGGTGTCTAATCAGCATCTTGGTATGGCACACCTGTGAGGTGGGATGGATTATCTCAGCAAAGGAGAAGTGCTCACTATCACAGATTTAGACTGGTTTGTGAACAATATTTGAGGCAAATGGTGATATTGTGTATGTGGAAAAAGTTTTAGATCTTTGAGTTCATCTCATACAAAATAGGAATAAAACCAAAAGTGTTGTGTTTATATTTTTGTTGAGTATATATTAAAAAAATAGTAAAAGGTTAGAAAGCTAAAAACTGAAAGATAAAAGCAGAAAATCTTAAGTCACATTGTGGCATTTTGCGGTTTAACAAGTGACTAAAGTTGAATAAAGTAGCTGATTATTTTTCTGTCAATCAACATGACTTTTGAGAGACTTTTAATGAAAAATGTTTTGAATAAAGTTTAAATATCAGTGTATTTCTGCCTCCCTGTGAAGAGTTAATTTGAAACATTCAGAGAATTCACACCCACAGAGTTTGTTGTTAGATATGTGGATGTGGTTTCAGCCAACACAGAGTCCAATCTGGACCCTGATCCAGAACAGGCTTAAAAAAAAAAAAAAAAAAAAAAAAAAAAAAACACACAATCAGTGGGCGGGGTTTAGGATTTGGTGGCGATGCAGCAGTTTGTATGTTGTCAGCTGGAAAAATTACAGCCCGGGTGGAGTGTGTGTGTGTGTGTGTGTGGGGGGGGGTGCTGCTTCAGTGGCAACCATGTTAAGCATGTTATGTCCTTTAAGTGATGGTAATCTTTGGAGTGACCTTAATGACATATTAAGCTTTAAGATATTGTATTTGTATTTGGTTAGACTCTTTCTCTCCGATTGTTCTGTCTGAGTTATTTTCATTAGTTACTTCATCCAAACCATCAACATGTTTATTAGACCCCATTCCTGCCAGGCTGCTCAAGGAAGCCCTACCATTATTTAATGCTTCGATCTTAAATATGATCAATCTATCTTTGTTAGTTGGCTATGTACCACAGGCTTTTAAGGTGGCAGTAATTAAACCATTACTTAAAAAGCCATCACTTGACCCAGCTATCTTAGCTAATTATAGGCCAATCTCCAACCTTCCTTTTCTCTCAAAAATTCTTGAAAGGGTAGTTGTAAAACAGCTAACTGATCATCTGCAGAGGAATGGTCTATTTGAAGAGTTTCAGTCAGGTTTTAGAATTCATCATAGTACAGAAACAGCATTAGTGAAGGTTACAAATGATCTTCTTATGGCCTCGGACAGTGGACTCATCTCTGTGCTTGTTCTGTTAGACCTCAGTGCTGCTTTTGATACTGTTGATCATAAAATTTTATTACAGAGATTAGAGCATGCCATAGGTATTAAAGGCACTGCGCTGCGGTGGTTTGAATCATTTGTCTAATAGATTACAGTTTGTTCATGTAAATGGGGAATCTTCTTCACAGACTAAAGTTAATTATGGAGTTCCACAAGGTTCTGTGCTAGGACCAATTTTATTCACTTTATACATGCTTCCCTTAGGCAGTATTATTAGACGGTATTGCTTAAATTTTCATTGTTACGCAGATGATACCCAGCTTTATCTATCCATGAAGCCAGAGGACACACACCAATTAGCTAAACTGCAGGATTGTCTTACAGACATAAAGACATGGATGACCTCTAATTTCCTGCTTTTAAACTCAGATAAAACTGAAGTTATTGTACTTGGCCCCACAAATCTTAGAAACATGGTGTCTAACCAGATCCTTACTCTGGATGGCATTACCCTGACCTCTAGTAATACTGTGAGAAATCTTGGAGTCATTTTTGATCAGGATATGTCATTCAAAGCGCATATTAAACAAATATGTAGGACTGCTTTTTTGCATTTACGCAATATCTCTAAAATCAGAAAGGTCTTGTCTCAGAGTGATGCTGAAAAACTAATTCATGCATTTATTTCCTCTAGGCTGGACTATTGTAATTCATTATCAGGTTGTCCTAAAAGTTCCCTAAAAAGCCTTCAGTTAATTCAAAATGCTGCAGCTATAGTACTGACGGGGACTAGCAGGAGAGAGCATATCTCACCCATATTGGCCTCTCTTCATTGGCTTCCTGTTAATTCTAGAATAGAATTTAAAATTCTTCTTCTTACTTATAAGGTTTTGAATAATCAGGTCCCATCTTATCTTAGGGACCTCGTAGTACCATATCACCCCAATAGAGCGCTTCGCTCTCAGACTGCAGGCTTACTTGTAGTTCCTATGGTTTGTAAGAGTAGAATGGGAGGCAGAGCCTTCAGCTTTCAGGCTCCTCTCCTGTGGAACCAGCTCCCAATTCAGATCAGGGAGACAGACACCCTCTCTACTTTTAAGATTAGGCTTAAAACTTTCCTTTTTGCTAAAGCTTATAGTTAGGGCTGGATCAGGTGACCCTGAACCATCCCTTAGTTATGCTGCTATAGACGTAGACTGCTGGGGGGTTCCCATGATGCACTGTTTCTTTCTCTTTTTGCTCTGTATGCACCACTCTGCATTTAATAATTAGTGATCGATCTCTGCTCCCCTCCATAGCATGTCTTTTTCCCGGTTTTTTCCCTCAGCCCCAACCAGTCCCAGCAGAAGACTGCCCCTCCCTGAGCCTGGTTCTGCTGGAGGTTTCTTCCTGTTAAAAGGGAGTTTTTCCTTCCCACTGTAGCCAAGTGCTTGCTCACAGGGGGTCGTTTTGACCGTTGGGGTTTTACATAATTGTTGTATGGCCTTGCCTTGCAATATGGGGCGCCTTGGGGCAACTGTTTGTTGTGATTTGGCGCTATATAAAAAAAAAATTGATTGAAATTGATTGATTAAGATGGTTTCTGCTGAAAACCAGACACGCGGTCTGTTGTTAGTGCGGTGCTCACGGTCACATGTGTCACCATAACTGAGCTCAGAGTGTAGAACCTGGACTATGATGACACCATGATGGCAAAACGGATCCATTCCTCTTCCAACAAACATGTGCCCAGAGTCAAAGTGTGGGGCGTGGCTTGAAACCTGTGCACAGAACTCATGGACTCGGTGGTGATTTTGTTTAAAGTGTAGACTCGGGGTGACTGACAGCACCTTCTGGTCTCTTTATGCGTCTCAGTTTTGGGAGGTGATCAGCGATGAGCACGGCATCGACGCTGCCGGCAGCTACGCTGGCGACTCGGCGCTCCAGCTGGACCGAATCAGCGTGTACTACAACGAGGCGTCATGTAAGTCAACCACCACCACAGCACACGAACTCAAGGAGGAAGACCTCCCCAAAAAATTTAAATAAATGAAATGTGATTGTTGGTTAAAATGTCATTTTAACCAGAAAAATAAACCCCACCCCCAGTGTGTGTTCGTGTGTGTCAAACTGTAGGTTGTCCTGTCACGCATCTTAAACAGCGTCTGACAGATTATTGAAAAGGCTTGATGCCCCATTTCATGTGCTAGCATGTTCTTTCCTTGCTAACATAAACGCCAACTTGCACAGTGTTAAATGCCAACTCTGCCACAGTGTTAATCCCTCAGTGTGTTAAACTTGATCAATGTAACTCACTTAACGTATCGCACTGTTGGCCAGGTGCTGTTCATGCTGGCATTAGCTGTGCTGCTAGCTTGAATCTTCATTGTTCTCTAAATGTTTTTCCCAGTTCTCAGTGGTTTTGTGGTTCAGCGTCTCACTCTGACAGGGAATCGAACCCACCAGTCAGCGGTTCATGGCTGCCTCCACTAGTCAGCAGTTAGCCCCGCCCGCCACATTCTGAGCCTTGCAGAAAGAAAGTGTTTTGGTTTTTGTTTTTTAACGTTGTGATTAGTAGATGAAACTTTTTTTTTTTTAACTATCTATATTTTTGTGGTTGTGCAGCACATAATATGTCCCCGAGTGGTGCTGGTTGACCTGGAACCAGAACTATGGACAGCGTGCGCTCAGGAGGCTTTGGGCAGCTCTTCAGACCGGACAACTTTATCTTTGGTAACGTTGACTCGCGGACGGTCTGTGTCTTTAAAGTCTGTCTGCTCTGGTTTAAAAGGTGATTTAACTGAGAAAAAAGTTACAGCGTCAATAAAATATCAAACTATTTCCTTAAATGGACTTAATTTCTCACTGAAATGTTCTTTAAAAAAAAAAAAACTTTAAATTGAAAAGACAGTAAATCTTAAGAATTTCAAAATCACATTACTGTCATCTGGAGCATCAGTTATTTAAAAGATTTAAGTGACAAAAACAAGTCAAATTATTCTAAAAAAAAAATAATGGAAAGCTTTTTAAAAATGCCAGAATGCTTCATCTACCTCTAAAACTTTTGGAATGTGGAAAAAAAAACATATTTAAAAAAGGAAAATATTACATTTTGGCTGAAATTCAAACTAAAGTGATCTTTGTTATGCACAGATAACTATTAAAAAAAGAAAAGTTGATGTTTATAACTTCTCTAATTTGTTTTCAACACTTTTTTAATCGAATCGAATATTATTGTAGTAGCAGAACTTTATTCGGAAATCTTGTGATTAAAGCCTTTCTTTAAAAGGTAAAGTTTGTCTGCAGTGACGCTGAACAGAGCGGTGCATTCTAATTCCTGAAGATGGTTTTATAAACCGTTGTCTCTGTGAAGCTGAGGAACGACTTTTTTTTTCTCTCTCTCTCTGCAGGACAGACAGGTGCAGGGAACAACTGGGCCAAAGGTCACTACACAGAGGGGGCGGAGCTTGTTGACTGTGCTGGACATCGTGAGGAAGGAGTCTGAGCACTGCGACTGTCTGCAGGTAATCAATAAATCCACTGGCTTCAATGAAAAACCACTTCAGTTCCTGAAGCCTCTTCATGACCCCTGTGTCGTGAAACATGATTCAAGCTTTTCAAATCTGAATGAATCTCTTTCCTGTGAAGAGAATCTGATTTCAGGTGGAAACAAATCTTCCAGATGGTTCAATCACACAAAAAACATCTTTTTCTTTAATTCATAAGCTGCCAATCAACCAGCTGACAGGAAGTTCCGCCCACTTCCCACTGCAAAAAAGTCACTATTTCCAGCGGCATTATGGGACTTCTCTGCAGGTTTTAGCTGTTGGCATCCGTTTTATTGTTGGTGATTAAACATCCATCCATCCATTTTCTTCCGCTTTATCCGGAGTCGGGTTGCGGGGTCAGCAGCTCAAGCAAAGCCGCCCAGACCTCCCGATCCACACACACCTCCCCCAGCTCCTCCGGGGGAACCCCAAGGCGTTCCCAAGCCAGCCGAGAGATGTAGTCCCTCCAGTGTGTCCTGGATCTTCCCCGGGGCCTCCTCCCAATGGAACGTGCCCGGAACACCTCTCCAGCGAGGTGTCCAGGGGGCATCCGGAAAAGATGCCCGAGCCACCTCAACTGACTCCTTTTGACGTGGAGGAGCAGCGGCTCGACTCCGAGCTCCTTCCGAGTGACCGAGCTCCTCACCCTTTCTCTAAGGGAGTGCCCAGCCACCCTGCGGAGGAAACTCATCTCGCCTGCTTGTACTCGCGATCTCGTTCTTTCGGTCATGAGCCAAATCTCATGACCATAGGTGAGGATTGGAACGTAGATCGATTGGTAAATCGAGAGCTTTGCCCCCCATACTCAGCTCTCTCTTCACCACGACGGTCCGATACAGCAACCGCGTCACTGCAGATGCTGCACCAATCGTCTATCGATCTCACGCTCCATCTGTCCCTCACTCATGAACAAGACCCCGAGATACTTAAACTCCTGCACTTGAGGCAAGGACACTCCACTGACCTGAAGAGGGCAAACCACCTTTTTCCAGTCGAGAACCATTGCCTCGGATTTGGAGGTGCTGATTTTCATCCCGGACGCTTCACACTTGGCTGCAAACTGCACCCTGAAGGTCCTGATTTGACGAAGCCAACAGAACCACATCGTCCGCAAACAGCAGAGACGAGATTTTGTGGTTCCCAAACCAGACCCCCTCTACACCCTGGCTGCGCCTAGAAATTCTGTCCATAAAAATAATGAACAGAACCGGTGACAAAGGGTAGCTCTGGCGGAGGCCAACGTGCACTGGAAACAGGTTTGACTTAACTGGCAATGCGAACCAAGCTCCTGCTGCGGTCGTACAGGGACCGGATAGCCCTTAGCAAAGGCCCCGTACTCCTGGAACACCCCCCACAGGGTGCTCTGAGGGACACGGTCGAACGCCTTCTCCAGATCCACAAAACACGTGGACTGGTTGGGCGAACTCCCATGAACCCTCGAGCACCCGATGGCGCGTGTAGAGCTGGTCCAGTGTGCCGCGACCAGGACGAAAACCACACTGCTCCTCCTGAATCCGAGGTTCGACCATCGGAATAGACCTTACCGGGAGGCTGAGGAGTGTGTTCCCCTTATAGTTGGAACACACCCTCCAGTCCCCCTTCTTAAACAGAGGGACCACCACCCTGGTCTGCCAATCCAGAGGCACTGTCCCCGATCGCCACACGATGTTGCAGAGGCGTGTCAGCCAAGACAGTCCCACAACATCCAGAGACTTAAGGTGCTCAGGACGGATTTCATCCACCCCAGGAGCCTTGCCACCGAGGAGCTTTCTAACCACCTCGGTGACTTCGGCCTGGGTAATGGACGAGTCCGCCTCTGAGTCCCCAGTCTCTGCTTCTTCCTCAGAAGACGTGATGATGGGATTGAGGAGATCCTCAAAGTATTCCTTCCACCGCCCGACAACATCCCCAGTCAGGGTCAACAGCTCCCCACCCGCACCGTAAACAGTGCTGGTGGACAGCTGCTTCCGCCTCCTGAGGCGTCGGACGGTTTGCCAGAATCTCTTCGAGGCTGACCGATAGTCCTCCTCTATGGCCTCCCCGAACTCCTCCCAGACCCGAGTTTTTGCCTCTGTGACCGCACGGGCTGCGGCACGCTTTGCCTGCTGGTACCTGTCAGCTGCCTCCGGGGTCCCACCTAACAACAAGATAAGTAGGACTCCTTCTTCAGCTTGACGGCATCCCTTACTTCCGGCATCCACCACCGGATTCGGGGATTGCTGCCGCGACAGGCATCAGAGACCTTGTGACCACAGCTACGAGCGGCCGCATCGACAATGGAGGTGGAGAACATGGTCCACACGGACTGCATGTCTCCAACCTCCCCCGGGATCTGGGAGAAGCTCTCCCGGAGGTGGGAGTTGAAGACCTCGCTGACAGAGGGTTCCGCCAGTTGTTTCCAGCAGACCCTCACGATACGTTTGGGCCTGCCAGGTCTGACCAGCTTCCTCACCTCCCAGCGGATCCAACTCACCACCAGGTGGTGATCGGTCGACAGCTCTGCCCCTCTTCACTCAAGTGTCCGAGACACGTGGCCGAAGGTCAGATGATACGACTACAAAGTCGATCATCGACCTCCGGCTCAGGGTGTCCTGGTGCCACGTGCACTTATGGATACCCTTGTGCTCGAACATAGTGTTCATGATGGACAAACTGTGACTAGCACAGAAGTCCAACAACTGAACACACTCAGGTTCAGATCGGGGAGGCCGTGCTTCCCGATCACCCCCCCTCCAGGTCTCACTGTCGCCGCCCACGTGGGCGTTGAAATCCCCCAGGAGAACAATGGAGTCCCCAGTTGGAGCGCTATCTAGTACCCCTCCCAGGGACTCCAAGAAGGTCGGGCACTCTACACTGCCTCTCAGCCCTTATGCTGAGACAACGGTGAGAGACCTGTCCCCGACCCGAAGGTGTAGGGACGCGACCCTCTCGTTCACTGGCGTGAACTCCAACACATGGCAACTGAGCTGGGGAGCAATAAGCAATGCGACCCCAGCTCTCTGCCTCTCCCCGTGGGCAACGCCAGAAAAATGATGCGTCTAGCCCCTCTCCAGGAGTTGGGTACCAGAGCCCAAGTTGTGCGTGGAGGTGAGCCTGACTAGCTCTAGTCGGTATCTCTCAACCTCCCGCACAAGCTCAGGCTCCTTTCCCCCCAGCGAGGTGACATTCCATGTCCCAACAGCCAGGGGCTGTGAGCATGGACCGGGCCGCCGGGCCACCCGCCCTCAACCGCCACCCAATCCTCTCTGCACCCGACCCCCATGGCCCCCTCTGCAGGTGGTGAACTCACAGGAGGGATTAAACATCATACAGTAAAACCTCAGTGTTCCACAGGGGGTGCTATATCCAACATAAAATCCAGCCTGCTGGTCACAACTGCTGCCTGATTGGTTGATTGGTTCAGATACTGCTGATCAGCAAATATGACAAACGATGTTAGAGCTAGAATATTTTGCACAATGCAGTTAATGAAACATTTTTGGCTCCTTTGACTGCTGTTAGTGGGTGTGGCTTTAATGGCCAAACTATTGTAATTGAGTAAAGTAGGCGGAGCTTGTTGCTACTGTCTGCGACTGTGCTGCTGCTAAAGCTAACTGTAGCTACTTGAAAGAAGCGGTTGGCATTGGTTTGTAGTTGAAGACGTCGTCTTCTTAAGCGGCAGGATAGCGTGATGGCGTGCGTGGACCAGGGGAGCGTGCTTGCTGGGTGAAGGTGCTTCTTGTGGACTGGCTGGGGTTCCTGTTGTCTGAGTTCATTTGTAGCATCTTTTTCTTGTTTGCAGCAGATGGTCACCCACAGAGTCTGCTTCGGGTTTCTTCCTGAGGGAGTTAAAGCCCTGTGCTTGCTCGTGGGCTGAGTCAGGCTTAAACTTTACTTGTGACTTGTTATTTAGCGCCATGTAAATAAACTGACCCCTGAACTTGGGTATTTGGGGGGGGGGGGATTCCACAGACCTCACTGAGCTCTCTGTCGCCTCCTGGTATCTGAACATTGCAGCAGCACGGATTGGTCCTCGTCAGTCCTGACGGCTTCGATCTTCTGATAACTCGGAGAACCTTTAGTCCGGAAAAGTTGGACGTGTTTATTCAGGCGGCGTCGCTGGACTCTGGGCGGAGTTAAGCCGCCTCCCACTGTTGTCTAAAACCAGACTGTTTCTGGTGCCAAAAACCCAAATCTGATTCCCAGTCGTGCTGGACGTCAGGTGTAAAGTAGTGTTGAGGAACACTGTCAGAAAATGGGAAAGTTCAATTTATTTATTTTTGTAACATCAGGGCATATCTTGAGCCACAAAACATGAAAAATCTGCCATAAGTGGGGGGCTTATATTTAGCAAACATCACAGCATGTGAGCGACTGGACAAAATTTTGTCTGGGGCAGTGCAGCGGTGAGAAACTGGGACGTAAAGCCTGGAACACGACTCACTCCACTTTATATATCTGAGCAGTGGTGGACCCGCTCACGCCGCACATCTAATGCCCACCCCATCAGTAAATCTTGAAATAAATTAATTTCTGCTTGTGTGGATTTAGCTCAGGGGTGGGCGTCAAGGGCCGAGACACTGCAGGTTTTCCGTGTAACCAATCACCTCAGCAGGTGGGTTGCTGATGAGCTTCTGCGCTGAACATAAACACCTGGTTGTCAATGAAATCACCTGCTGAAACACCTGATCTTTAATGAAATCACCTGCTGAGGCGATTGGTTGCATGGAAAACCTGCAGTGTCTCGGCCCTTTATGGCACATGATTGCCCACCCCTGATTTAGCTGCTCAGTTATTCTGATGCCAGTTGAGAGTTGAAGCTAAAATTAAAATTTATTTATTTATTTTTTTTTTTTAGTGAGCGTGAGCGATCACAAGCGCAGTAGAGGGGTGGTGGGGGGGGGGGGGGGGTTGCATGTTGCACACTTAGAAGGCAGTTTTCAGATGTTATCATCTTTGGAAAAGTTTGTCAAAAACTGCAGGAGTACCACATACTGTACGAGTGCCCGGGTGTGGTGAGATTTTGGTAAACTGCTGCTTTTCCATCTGAAACAGAAGCTCAGTGCTTTAAAATGATGCCTTCACCCATTCTCTCCATGCACAGATGAATATCGGGGTGCTGCCATGAAAGCTGCTCAGTGCACGCTGGGAGCAACTCAGACATTTTATTGCTTAACCTCTGACAGTATGGTTGCTAGGCAACCAGTGCTTTGTCTGGGTAAAGCAACCAATGGCATCAAAGACCAAACAGTGAAATTAAATCCTTTGTCCTTCTCGCTGACCTTTGCTCTTAACTGAGCAAAACTTTGATCATGGCAGACTGGCAGGGTGTGAGTGTGGGGGCGGGGAACACACTTCATGGACATGCGTGCCCATGTAGAGAGATCTGACTCTTAGGAGTAAGATGGTGTCACGTTGTGCACTCGAATCACGTGACTCGTCAGTACTCTGACGTAGTTGGATAACTTGGTGGGAAACACTTAAATATTTCGTCCCTGCCGTTTTAATAAATTGTGCGTAATTTCTTCATTTTTGGAATCGGGATACAATTTGGGCCTAAAAAATTTGCAATGGGAAGCAAACTTTACTCACAAACTGTGGGCTCCACGGTGGGTCTTCAGGTTTGTGTCTCTTCCTGTTTTAAGACATTTTGGTGGCTTTTATACAATGAGGTTGGTTCTGAGGTCAAAGCCTGATGGATGTGGGTTGTGGTAACCATAGAAACTGAACAGATGTCAAAATGTGATTCTGCTTGCAGGGTTTCCAGATGACCCACTCTCTGGGTGGTGGCACCGGCTCAGGCATGGGCACTCTGCTGATTAGCAAGATCCGGGAGGAGTACCCGGACCGCATCATGAACACCTTCAGTGTCATGCCCTCCCCCAAGGTACCGTCATGAAAGTCACGCCGGGATAAACGTGGTCCCAGAGTCAAAACAGCATGACATCATGTCAGCACAAATGGCTGGATAAAGAGCGGGAAGAATGTCAGACCTCAAAGGTCAAAGGGGGTAAACTTTTTTTTTTTTTTGAGTTCTGATGGTGAATCTGATTCAGACGGTTTTGCATCTAGAGGTCTGGTCATCAACAGCTGGGGTAAACTGGTTTTTGATCCTGATCTTGTGGATTCTCAGCTGATTGTCACCACGGTGACAGAAGCGCGGCAGTGTGCCGTCGGTCTGCTGCCACAGTCCGAGAGCCAAAATAAGTACTTTGATGGTGACGTAACTGTGACGGCCTTTTCCAGGTTCCTGTTTAATCTTAATTCATTTTGCAGATGGAGAAACTTAGAAAATAAAGGAATCACAATGAGGACAAATCTGACTGAAGCTGGAGGTTGCAGATGGAATTGATTCGGCTCCTCCCCTCTCTGAAACCTGATACCTAACAGAGGCTCCGCCCTGGCACTCTGCATCATCAGCAGGGTGTTTGTAGGATTTCTGATCCAGAGGTCACCAGTAGGACCTGAACCAGGACGAACAAGAAAATCACTGTCAACACATCGCTAATCTCCCTGGTCCACCTCAGTGTCCCTGAGCTGATTTCCTAGCAGTTCTGTTTGTGTGAGGATTAACTTCCCCTCCAGCAGCTGAGCTCAGCACTTTTATTCTGAAGGTCCGACTCTAATCCAGAGCACAGCTGCAAACTCAGCAGATCAAATAACAGACTGTTTAACACGACGCTGCAACGAATTAAAGCTCCCTGTGAACGCTCAGGTTTTCACTCGACATGTTAATTCATAAAATAAATGACAAATACTGCTGAGTATTTTTGTAAGAGCTGCACTTCCTGTGAGGTGTGATTGCATCACTTTAAGTTAGAAAACAAAGCTTGAGCTGCACACATTAAATCCTTAAACTGATGACTTTTTAAAATGTTCTTTTACAGATGTCCCACACACACACACACACCATCAACCACTTTCCAGTAGAAGGTCGTGGGGGGGCTAGAGACTATCCCAGCAGTCACGGAGCGTGAGGCGGGTTCATCCTGGACAGGACGCCGGTCTGTTGCACGGCCACACACAAACATTCACACACACACCTACGGACAATTTAAGTTTCCAGTCCACCTAAACTCCATGTCTTTGGATGGGGGAGGAAGCTGGAGAACCCACAAACTCCACACAGGCCACAGGTGGGAATCGAACCCATGACCTTGCTGTGAGGCGACAGTGCTAACCACTAATCCACCGTGCTGCCTACAGATAGATGTCCCATTTATTTAAAAAAAAATGTAATTGACACGCGTGTCCAGCAGGTGGTGGTGCAGCATCAGAGTGCACAGAAGACCCCCCCCAAGCTTTTGTCCTATAAAGTGTTTCCATTAAACTGTGTTTTAGGATGAAAGTGGTCGTGATACTTTACAAACCTCTGTCTTCATACTTGATCTGGACACAATTCAGCATAATGTTCTTTCTTCTTACACAAAACATGAAACGGGGTCATGTGACCAAAGAACCTGATAGCAACCTGTTAGTTTCCTTTTAATAAGCAGCCAGCAGGTTAATTTCTGGTTAACGGACTCAAAAACTGCAGGATATTAAACTTTGAAATCTGGATTTCTGGTGGATCCAGCTGAGTTCCAGAGAACCTCCTCTTTTGGGTCGTGTTTGTTTCTTTTGACATACAAATTGAGTAAAAAAGTATAGTGAAGACTTGGCGTTAATGACAGGGTCCTGGTGGCCACTAGAGGTCGCTGTTGCTTCGAAACATGACACTGCAAAAAAAAACAAAAAAAAAAAACACCAAAATTCTGGGTTCTGGATCCAAATGACTACCAACAGAACGGACTGGAAGTTGCACTCTTAATTGTCCAAATCATCCTGTAAATCCTGGAGTGACTTCCTGAAGGTCGTGCAGCAGCCTCTGTGTAAAAACAATGTATAAAGCCAATAAAGTGTAAAACTAATGATGTGTAAAGCTAATAGTCAAACATCACAACTGTGAGGTTGAATAAATGAGTGAAACCAGGACGTGGGTCCCTGATGCTAACTGATGACCACGTTTTACGAAAATAGATACACACACAAATAGATGCATTTAATGTTAACTCAAAATGTTAGCTGGCTTCTGAAGCCATCGTAGCAAACAGGCTAGCATAGTCACTAATCAAAAACAGTCCCTCAAAGTGAACGTATTTGTATAATTCAGTGTATTTCTGTTTTTTTGTACAATTTGCTGTAAATAATTTAAAGGTCTTCAGAGTTTTTTCTCCATCAGGAAGAATTTATAAGACTGGATTGTGTAACGTGACAGCTAGCTTCACAGCTAAATGGTAAATGG
Organism: Thalassophryne amazonica; assembly: GCF_902500255.1. Lineage (NCBI taxonomy): Eukaryota > Metazoa > Chordata > Actinopteri > Batrachoidiformes > Batrachoididae > Thalassophryne > Thalassophryne amazonica. Next base: position 3,661,204 of record NC_047103.1, read on the forward strand.
ACTGCATTTATATAGCGCTTTTCCATCTGCATCAGACGTTCAAAGCGTTTTACAATAATGCCTCACATTCACCCTGATGTCAGGCTGCTGCCATACAAAGCACTCACTACACACTGGGAGCATCTAGGGGATTAAGGACCTTGCCAGAAAATCAATCATTTGTCCTAAATCAATGCTTTTATTGAACTGACTACATATTGACAAAGCCTATTTCTCAACATTATTTTGTGTAATGTTTCCCTGATTGCCATGACAACCATTTTATAACCTGCACTATAAATTACATTATATATGGTATAATCAAGGAAATCCATATTTACAAATTATGTCATAATTTGTGTGTATTTGTACACAAACACATTTAAAATTCAAATGTATGTGGACACGTTACATTGACTGCTGCATGTAGAGGTTTTGAAGAAAACTAACTTGTAAGAATTTGGTGTGTGGCTTTGACAAAAACAAGTAGCACTGCTTATTTTTATTTATATATTGCAACTGTTGTGGATTTTATTTCCTGGTAATTTCATGAAAAGTTCTAATTCAAGGAAACTCTCCCCAATTGGGACAATTCAAAGGCATCATTTAAATTGTTGCTTAAATAAATTTCTATATTCTGTATGAGTTTTTTTTTTTAAACAAAATGTTCTGGTCATTAATAAGGACTTTCAAAAGGGAAGATTTTAACATTGAATAGACATTTTAAAAACAGTTATGGTGAAAATATGTTGAAAACAGGTTTCAAAGTGAAAGTTTATTCAACGTGAATCAACTTTCACTTTGAAACCAGTTTCCAACAGTTTTCACTGGCAGCTTTTAAATGATAAATGTGGGCGTGTCTTGCTAGTTTTGGCTTCAAAATGTAGATTTACTGACTGCACAGGCTGAAAAATATCACTATTCAACATCACGGTTAAAAACGGCCCAAAGCAGAATGATGACTAAACGTCTACAAATGGATGTGGAAGAAACTTTCCCCTTTGAGCCCGTCTTTTCAACGTATAAATGCTCACTGGGACCGTTCATTTAACACAAAGTCATTCCAGCGGGACCCGAGGACCCTCCACACAGACCTGGGACCAAAGACTGCCAGTCCTCACCTGAGGACACAGGTTAGAGTCCAAATCTGAGAACCAGACAGTCTTTTTCTGGAGCACAGGAGACTCAGTGCTGAAGACCTCAGAGGCTGGAGAAGGTCACGGACACGCCCACGCTCCGACAGATGGTTATTTTAGAGACGTGGGGATGGTCTGCCTGGGTGGTTGTCATCCAGGAGTCCAGGCTCTCCCATGGTGTCCTGACTTCTTGAGTTAGTGGTTTGGTGTTCAGTTCCTATCCTGGGCTAATTAGCATGTAGCGGGCTCAGAATATGATTATTTGACTTTATCCACTAATAACCATTTGAACAATTTGACCTTTAACCCGTGATGTGAGATATTTATGTAACGATGATTCGCTTCACACTGACTGAATTTCCCGCCCTGATCTGGTTAAAGTCACTTTGACGATCAGCAGTTTCCTCAGAGTGATTTGGTTTTATTGTTCGTGAGCGACATGTCTGAAAAAACGTCAAACATTCACCGTCACAGCGGTTGCAGCGCCGCTTTGTTTACTCAACTTTATTGGCGCACACAGTTTTACAAATAGAGCGTTTACCAGCATGCTTTGGGCCTGTAAGCTGTTTTTATTGGCTGGCTCGGCCTGTGGGAGCGGGGGAGGGAACGTTTTCAGGCTGCGTGTAGAAACTCAACCCTGCTGCCATGGTAACCGTGTAAAGAGAGAGAGGGAGGGAGAGGGGGAGAGAAAAAGACTGAAAAAGAGAGATAGAGAGGTAAACATATTGAGAAAGGAGAGAAGAAAAAGGAGAGAAAGGGAGGAGAGAGGAAACACCAAAGATAGAGGGGAAAAAGGAAAGATAAAGAAAAAAGAGAACTTTTTTCAATTCAGAACCATTTGCATCACAAAACTGGAACTACAACAGTTCTCCTTTGAAGCTACCAATGGGAAATGTGATGACATCATGAGGGGGCGTGTCCTGTTTTTCTGAAAGTGAACCAACCTGATGAGGTTCTGCTAGTGATGCAATGGTTCCACAGTACCTCAGTTCCAGTGCTAGCAGTTCTGGTACTCAGCTCGGTTCTTGTTCCTCATTCACGTAAATACCGTGATATGTCATTGTTGCTAACAGATCTGCCTGCATATGTTCTGTGTTTTAACCACCAGGGGGCAGATTAGCACCAAATCATTTCTGCAAATAATACGAGCGAAGCGGTGCGTCGCTCGCTCTGTGGTAGACGGACGCACAAACCAGAAATGGCACAAAAATTCAGCCCCCGTGGAGAAAAAGCCACAAACAGGACAACATTGATGTAAAAAGCCGTAAACGGCCACAAACGGACGGTAGACGAAGCCTCAAACCGGAAATGGCTCTGAAGAGCTTCACATGTTCATGTCTGCGACATATACATATTACAGTCAATGACATCATTATGTATCTTTGCCACGTGATCCCTTTCGGCCAATGAAATGGTAAGTGCCATTATTTAGTCCTCCACAGCTGGTGGTGGCGCTCTACTGAATGTCACAGGCTTTGTTTCCTGCACTGCAAAGCTGCAAATTACTGTTAGCTGCTCTCGTTCTGTGCAGAAGGCAGCCCGCCCACATAAGTCAAACCAGGACGCACAGGAGTGACCAGGAACCATAGACAGTTCAAAGGAACTGAAACCACAACCAGGAACCATAAACCATGACCAGGAACCGTAAACCGTGACCAGGAACCATAGGCCGTGACCAGGAACCATAGACAGTGCAAAGGAACTGAAACCACAACCATGAACCATAAACCATGACCAGGAACCGTAAACCGTGACCAGGAACCATAGGCCGTGACCAGGAACCATAGACAGTGCAAAGGAACTGAAACCACAACCAGGAACCATAAACCATGACCAGGAACGGATCCCTGAGTCTTTAGTCAACCAACCAGAGACTGTTGTGACCTCACCTTCAGGGGGCGCTACTGAACAAGTTTAACCACTTAAGTGTGTTCACGGTGAAAATGCTGAAAAGAACTTTATGAGCAAAAGAGGCGGAGCTAAGACTGAAAAAGACCATTTAAAAGACAAGCATATATAACAGCAGAGGGTGAGGAACAGGGGTGAGGAGCTGGGGTGAGGAACAGGGGTGAGGAGCTGGGGTGAGGAACAGGGGTGAGGAACAGTGGGTGTGTGGGTGGAGGTGAGGAACAGGAGGTGAGGAACGAGGTGAGGTGCTGGGGTGAGGAACAGAGGTGAGGAGCTGGGGTGAGGAACGGGTGAGGAACAGTGGGTGAGTGGGTGGAGGTGAGGAACAGGGGGTGAGGAACAGAGGTGAGGAGCTGGGGTGAGGAACAGGGGTGAGGTGCTGGGGTGAGGAACAGGGGTGAGGAACAGTGGGTGAGTGGGTGGAGGTGAGGAACGGGGTGAGGAACAGAGGTGAGGAGCTGGGGTGAGGAACAGGGGTGAGGAACAGTGGGTGAGTGGGTGGAGGTGAGGAACAGGGGTGAGGTGCTGGGGTGAGGAACAGGGGTGAGGAACAGTGGGTGAGTGGGTGGAGGTGAGGAACAGGGGGTGAGGAACAGGGGTGAGGTGCTGGGGTGAGGAACAGGGGTGAGGAACAGGGGGTGAGGAACAGGGGTGAGGAACAGTGGGTGAGTGGGTGGAGGTGAGGAACAGGGGTGAGGAACAGGGGTGAGGTGCTGGGGTGAGGAACAGGGGTGAGGAACAGTGGGTGAGTGGGTGGAGGTGAGGAACAGGGGGTGAGGAACAGGGGTGAGGTGCTGGGGTGAGGAACAGGGGTGAGGAACAGTGGGTGAGGAGCTGGGGTGAGGAACAGGGGTGAGGAGCCTGGGTGAGGAACAGGGGTGAGGAGCCTGGGTGAGGAACGGGTGAGGAACAGAGGTGAGGAGCTGGGGTGAGGAGCCTGGGTGAGGAGCTGGTGTGAGGAACAGAGGTGAGGAGCTGGGGTGAGGAACAGGGGTGAGGAGCCGGGGTGAGGAACAGGGGTGAGAAACAGTGGGTGTGTGGGTGGAGGTGAGGAACAGGAGGTGAGGAACAGGGGTGAGGTGCTGGGGTGAGGAACAGAGGTGAGGAGCTGGGGTGAGGAACGGGTGAGGAACAGTGGGTGAGTGGGTGGAGGTGAGGAACAGGGGGTGAGGAACAGAGGTGAGGAGCTGGGGTGAGGAACAGGGGTGAGGAACAGTGGGTGAGTGGGTGGAGGTGAGGAACGGGTGAGGAACAGGGGTGAGGAACAGTGGGTGAGGAACAGTGGGTGAGTGGGTGGAGGTGAGGAACAGGGGGTGAGGAACAGGGGTGAGGTGCTGGGGTGAGGAACAGGGGTGAGGAACAGTGGGTGAGGAGCTGGGGTGAGGAACAGAGGTGAGGAGCTGGGGTGAGGTGCTGGGGTGAGGAACAGAGGTGAGGAGCTGGGGTGAGGAACGGGTGAGGAACAGTGGGTGAGTGGGTGGAGGTGAGGAACAGAGGTGAGGAGCTGGGGTGAGGAACAGAGGTGAGGAGCTGGGGTGAGGAACGGGTGAGGAACAGTGGGTGAGTGGGTGGAGGTGAGGAACAGGGGGTGAGGAACAGAGGTGAGGAGCTGGGGTGAGGAACAGGGGTGAGGTGCTGGGGTGAGGAACAGGGGTGAGGAACAGTGGGTGAGGAACAGGGGTGAGGAACAGGGGGTGAATGGGTGGAGGTGAGGAACAGGGGGTGAGGAACAGAGGTGAGGAACAGGGGTGAGGAGCTGGGGTGAGGAACAGGGGGTGAGGAACAGTGGGTGAGGAACAGGGGGTGAGGAACAGGGGTGAGGAACAGTGGGTGAGGAACAGGGGTGAGGAGCTGGGGTGAGGAGCTGGGGTGAGGAACAGGGGTGAGGTGCTGGGGTGAAGAACAGGGGCGGGGTGCCGGGGGCGGGGCTGTACACACAAATGGAAGCAAATGAAAGAAAAGTGAAAAAGGCATCGGTGCAGCAGACTGCAGGAAGAGTAATGAGGCTGGATGAACAGAGAGGAGGGGGGAGTCTGAGGGGAGAGGGAGGGAGGTAAGGAGAGAGAGAGTCAGCGGTGCGTTCGGGGGAACCAGAGTCCTCAGTCGGACTTGAGGCGCCTGCAGGAGCTGCTGACGGTCGATCTCGGTGCTGCTGGTGCCTGTGATCACTGAGAGCCGGGCTCCTGCTGGGAACCCTGAACCTGTCAGACTGATGGATTCTTCTGGACCAAACCTTCACCCTCAAACATCAGGATTACACACACTTTTATGAATGCTGAAGTTTTTACAGACCGGCTCCTGGTTTTTGGACTTTTGAAGACTATGTCAGGAGCGAACCTTGACCCAGACTGAAGGCCCTGTGGGGACTGAGACCAGGATTACAAAGTGATCCAGGATTTTCCTTCTGCAGATCTTTATCCATGTGGATTTGCTGACTGTTCCTGACTTTATTCCTGGAGCTGGTGAGGAGTTGATCCTGGTTTTGGAGTTTCATCATGCAGTTTCTAGACACTTGTTGGGATGAAATTCCACATTTTTAGTAGTTTTGATGTTTCAGATGAAGGACTGTGTACACACGGTACCAGCTGATGGCCAATAGTCTGGTTTAGTTTGCAGTTTGGGATTTAAACATCACATTTCTGAGGCTCTGAAGATCCTCATTGTGGAGAAGGACCCAAACATTAACTGAGATAAATTGGATCTTGGCCTCGAAGAGATCTTTGTGGACTTCCGTGAACTCTGTGGAACATTTCTGGGCCAGGATTCAAAGCCTCGAGATCACCAGTGACACAAACAATCTGGATCAGGATCTGGATCCCATGGTCTTCATCAGTAAGTGAGACCTGTTGATTTTCCTCACTAGGAGGTCTGCGGAGCTTTTGACGAGTTTTCTGACCTGATTAGAATTTTTACTTCTTTCAGCTTTTGTCTGATTTTAAGGAAACTCACTCGGAGAGTTTTCAGCCTGTTGCCATGAAACCTGGTGTCGTGCTCAAACTAAACTCAACTTCTGGTGTTGATCAGGATCCAAATCTGAATCGTGTTTAATTGGGTTTGTGGAATTTTTCCACATTTGACACATTTACAAGATTGTCCAGGTCTGCACTCTAATTTTTATTACAATTTTAAAATAATAACAATAATAATAAAATATGTTTAATAATAATAAAAATAATATGTTTAATAATAATAATTATATATATGTATATAAACACTGAAATGTTGACATTTTTGTTCAAACAGTATTTTTACACTCAGATAGAAAACGGTGTACAAATAAAATTATTTTAGTTTCTGCTTTAAAATTGTTTTTGCTGTGAGGCTAAAAAAATGATGCGTTTGTGGTCAACAGAATTCTGTGGGGAAAAATGATGACAAATAAAAAGAAATGAAGGAATCATTTTGATTTGACATTAATCACTCTGTAAACTGTGTTTTAGTTTGATAACTGATTCATTGTTTATTTATTATTGTTTTATTTACTGGTTTCAGATTATTAAAAAAAATACTTAACTGTTATTTATTTATTTTTACTGTTTTGCTGTTTTATTGACTGAACAGTTTCATAATGAAAATAACAATAGTTCTGAAGAGTAAACTGTGTTTGCAGTCTGTGTTCAGCTTCAGCAAAATAATTTGATTTTCAGGTCACACATTATTGACTTATTGAAGAATGTCTGAGTTTTTTCTGCATCAAAAGAGAATAAATTCTGATATTAATCTGCAGCCAGACTTATATTTTTTGTGATTCTGACTGAACTGTACATTCGTTATTTCAGCATTATTATGTGAAGAGATTCACGTCGTTAATTCAGCTTTTCTCAAATTTCTAATTTAAGTATAATTTGACTGTGACCTCCTTCATTTAATTAAGAGACTGATAACACTTTAACTGTGAACCACAAAACAGGAGTCAACATTTAAAGCTAAATATCTGTGCAGATTATTTCACCTGCTTGCTTTAAATCTATTTGTCAAATTCCTTTTTTTCTAGATTTGTTGATTTGACAAATCATAATTGAAGGATTCGCTCTGGAAGCAAAGTATAGAATTTAAAAATGTTCGATGGTGTAGCTGTGAGGATGTGAGCTAACGGTGTCACATGACACATAAGCGACTTCAAACTGATCATTTCCAGTTAGAAGACAGATCTGGATTTGGATCACGCACTCATTTAGGTCAAGCAACTACAACCCCAATTCCAATGAAGTTGGGACATTGTGTGAAATGTAAATTAAAAACAGAATACAATGATTTTCAAATCCTCTTCAACCTATATTCAATTGAATACACCACAAAGACAAGATATTAAATGTTCAAACTGATAAACTTTATTGTTTTTGTGCAAATATTTGCTCATTTTGAAATGGATGCCTGCAACACGTTTCAAAAAAGTTGGGACGGGGCAACAAAAAACTGGGAAAGTTGATGAATGCTCAAAGAACACCTGTTTGGAACATTCCACAGGTGAACAGGTTAATTGGAAACAGGCGAGTGTCATAATTGGGTATAAAAGGAGCATCCCCAAAAGGTTCAGCCGTTCACAAACAAAGATGGGGTGAGGATCACCACTTTGTGAACAACTGCATGAAAAAAATAGTCCAACAGTTTAAGAACAATGTTTCTCAACATTCAATTGCAAGGAATTTATGGATTCCATCATCTACAGTCCATAATATAATCTGAATATTCAGAGAATCTGTAGAACTTTCTACATGTAAGCGGCAAGGCTGAAAACCAACACTGAATGCCCGTGACTTTCGATCCCTCAGGCGGTACTGCATTAAAAACCAACATCACTGTGTAAAGGATGTTACCGCGTGGGCTCAGGAACACTTCAGAAAACCATTGTCAGTTAACACAGTTTGTCACTACATCTACAAGTAAGTAAGTCCCTTCGGCTGCTCCCTTGTTTGCACTCGGGGTTGCCACAGCAAATCATACATCAACAACATCCAGAAACGCTGCCGCCTTCTCTGGGCTTATTGAGTGTTGTTAGAAGGAAAGGTGATGTAACACAGTGGTAAACATACCACTGTACAAACTTTTTTGAAACGTGTTGCAGGCATCCATTTCACAATGAGCAAATATTTGCACAAAAACAATAAAGTTTATCAGTTTGAACATTAAATATCTTGTCTTTGTGGTGTATTCAATTGAATATAGGTTGAAGAGGATTTGAAAGTCATTGTATTCTGTTTTTATTTACATTTTACACAAGGTCCCAACTTCATTGGAATTGGGGTTGTATTAAAATCTTATTTGGGGAGGGATGAAGCTACACAAGAAGCTAGCTAAGCTAGTATTTTAGTAATGTAGCAATGTAGCTGCCATAGAGTTAGCTAAAACGCTGTCAGAGCTAATGTTTTAGCTTACATTGCTGAAGTAGCTTCACAGATAAATAAGTTCCATTGCAGCTAGTTTACAGATGAACGTATTGCTAATGCTAGCTTCACGTCAGGATTTTGTTAACTAATTAAAGCTAATTAACACTGCGTTTCCGAGAACTCACAAGAAGTCGCTAAACACGCGGTTCATTTAAAAAAAAACGCAGACAAACAGATTTAATTGCATTGTTAAAGTCGAATGTGAGATTTACGGATACCTCAAAGAAAACCAAAATCCTGAGTAAAGCGCCGCCCACACAAACAATGGCGCTCCTGCTGCGTGCTGATTGGTCCGCTGTGCACAGTCCCACTTTGGTCAGCTTATTTCTTCTGTGTTTCTGCTGAAACATTTCTGACCATCTCGTCTGCAGATGGACATGAGATGTGGTGAAAATGATAGCGGGATCACAATGAGGACAACCGCTGAAAAGATCCACCGGATCCTCGGCTGCTCCTGGCCCCTCCCTCATTGGTAGCTCCTCCTTCTCAACAGACTTTGCATCAGTGTTTCCGTTGCAGATTAAAGCAGCTTTCTGCTGTCATTACTTCCTGTGGACATGCGTGAAGTGGCACACAGTTGGATGTGCAGCTGTTCCAGGATCAGCACTGTCAGATAAAATAAATAGGCGCTAACGGTGATTAGCTTCCCTCCTGGGATCTGCTCAGGAACAGCTGCCAACCCCATTCCCATCAGCACAAATAAACTGGGATATTTTAAGAAGCCGGTGCTGACTCTCCTAGTTTTCCTTACTTGAGCCTCTGGAACTGGAACTCTGGGATGCCTGGATCCAGATCAGAACCAGTGGCTCAACTAAATTCTGGCACAGAGTTGTGAAAATTCCCCTGGTGGTTTTTGATCGCTCAGATGTTTCACTCAGCCAGACAAGCACAACCACATCAGAAAAGTGGAATAAGGACTAAATCATTAGACAGAACAGGCAAAACCAGATCCTGATCCACAGAGCTGACCCGTGAGAACAGCTTCACTTCAAGAAAGACCAAAAAGTTAAACCTCCAGAATCGAAGGGCTGAGAAAACTGACAGGAGAGAGACAAACATCTCAAACCGGAAACATTCCCACAGCGTTCTCTAAATGTTCTCCAAACACTGGGAAGACCATCCAGAGAACATTCCTAAAACATCCCGCCACAAACATGGTGGGAACACTGTTGGGAGCAAGAATTAAAAACAGGAGGGTCTTTTTAAAGGAGTTTTGGTCCTAAAAGACAAGCCCAAAAACAGGAACCTTTGATGGTTTCCAACAGTTCAGACTGAAATGTGTGGGCCCTATCTGGCACCCAATGCACAGATAGACACGCACAGCCCAGCATCACTGCTGGTTCCCAACTGATGCAGTTATCGTTTTCACATCTATGTTGTTTAACTCTTTTTGTGCAACAACCTGACCTAAAGTAAAGCGCAGAGTCTTTATGCTAGGTATACTTTTATACTGCTTTAGCACATCATACGACCACCAAACTGTCATGTACCATATTTTCCACAGCGGTTTTCTTCCTCCCAGAGTTGGCAGGTGGGAAACTCCTGGACAGGGGACTGGTGATAAGGGGGTCTGTGTGCACCAGGTGGATATGGAGATTAGGTTGGTGGAAGAGGTGGAAATGCTTCACCGCAGGGAGCTGTGGTGGATGACTACTGTTCAGATGCTTGGGCACTTTGCATACAGAGAATTGTTTCCTCCCCAGAAACCCTCTCACTTCTGAATTCCCCCCAAACACTCCCACGACTAATTACAGTAGACGTAGGTTCGGTAGTTCTGAGCTTTCTCAGAATCATCCTTACCCCACAAAGTGAGATCTTGCATGGAATTCCAGACCAAGGGAGATTGACAGTCAGTATTTGAACACCTACCAACCAGCAAGAATTCTGTCTCACACAGACCTGTTAATTTTTCTTTAAGAAGCCCTCTTGTTCTGCACTCTTTACCTGTATTAACTGCACCTGTTTGAATTTGTTACCTGTATAAAAGACACCTGTTCACACACTCAGTCAATCACACTCCAACCTGTCCACCATAGCCAAGACCAAAGAGCTGTCTAAGGATACCAGGGACAAAACTGTAGACCTGCACAAGGCTGGGATGGACAACAGGACAACAGGCAAGCAGCTTGGTAGAAGACAACAACTGTTATTATTATTTATTAGAAAGTGGAAGAAACACAAGATGAATGTCAATCTCCCTCGGTCTGGGATTCCATGCAAGATCTCACTTTGTGGGGTAAGGATGATTCTGAGAAAGCTCAGAACTACACAGGAGGACCTGGTCAATGACCTGAAGAGAGCTGGAACCACAGTCACAAAGATTACATTAGTAACACATGATGCTGTCATGGTTTAAAATCCTGCAGGGCAGCAAGGTCCCCCTGCTCAAGCCAGCACATGACCAGGCCTGTTTGAAGTTCACCAGTGACCATCTGGATGATCCAGAGGAGGCATGGGAGAAGGTCATGTGGTCAGATGAGACCAGAATAGAGCTTTTTGGAATCAACTCCACTTACCATGTTTAGAGGATGAGAACAACCCCAAGAAAACCATCCCAACCGTGAAGCATGGGGGTGGAAACATCATACTCTGGGGTGCTCTTCTGCAAAGGGGACAGGACGACTGCACCATATTGAAGGGAGGATGGATGGGGTCATGTATTGTGAGATTTTGGCAAACAACCTCCTTCCCTCAGTAAGAGCATTGAAGATGGGTCATGGCTGGGTCTTCAGCATGACAATGACCCCAAACACACATCCAGGGCAACTAAGGAGGGGCTCTGTAAGGTCCTGGAGTGGCCTGGCCAGTCTCCAGACCTGAACTCAATAGAAAATCTTTGGAGGGAGCTAAAACTCCAAACCTGAAAGATTTGGAGAAGATCTGTATGGACGAGTGGACCAAAATCCCTGCTGCAGTGTGTGAAAACCTGGTGAAAAACTACAGGAAACGTCTGACCTCTGTAATTGCAAACAAAGGGTACTGTACCAAATATTAACATTGATTTTCACAGGTGTTCAAATACTTATTTGCAGCAGTAACATACAAATAAATGATTAAAAAATCATATATTGTGATTTCCGGATTTTTTTTTTTTTTTTTTTTTTTAGATTATGTCTCTCACAGTGGACATGCACCTAAGATGAAAATTTCAGACCCCTCCATGATTTCTAAGTGGGAGAACTTGCAAAACCGCAGGGTGTTCAAATACTTATTTTCCTCACTGTATGTATATATATATATATATATATATATATATAGAGAGAGAGAGAGAGAGAGAGAGAGAGAGAGAGAGAGAGAGATCTATATCTCTGTAAATATGCAAACAAAGCTTTTACAATCATATGAGGTTGTTATTTGGCAAATCTGTCATTAAACTGAGCTCAAAGTGAGTCAATAGGACCTCTTTGTGCTCAGATTACATAGCGTGCAAATAGCATAATGGAGCTGGACCAACAACACCCCCCCATGCACCCTGAACCAAAGATGGGCAAGATAGGGCCCCCTTCATGTAAAATCAAAACTTTAGAATGATTATATGAACATTTTGATATAAAAACAGATTTGATGTCAGAATTTGTCTTTACAGTTTAAAAAGGAAAAAGTGTTTCTCGAACTGAAACGTTCACGTTTTCCTCTTTTTATTTCATCACTGACATCTGTTTTCACTCTTTTCAGCCTGAAAACCACAGGCTTTTTTTTAAATCATCACATCTGTATTGATTTTCCCAATCTGACAGTCGGTGGGACAGTTTTCCAAAAGTTTTCCAATATCTGGGACATCTTCCAGCCTTACGTAACTTCTCTCCTGCTTGGTTTTTGTTTGCAGCATCTCCGCTGTTGGAGGATTGACTCTGAACGACCACCGGCGCCACGCCGCAGGGACGCCAGCGCGCTCCACAAACACTCAGAAATGAGAGAACAAATCCTCTGTCCTGCTAAATTGCTGCTGAGTCCAGACCCATCATCTGACTGGACCTGGACCGGGTTCCTCCAGCAGGTCCGCCTATGGTCTCGATGTCACGCTTTGAATCGGAACAGTTTGGCAACAGGGCCACACTGCATCATGGGAAAGTTTAGGAAACAGTGACCCTTTGAGTCCCAGGTCACACATCACACAAATGTCTTATTTTAATTTGTAGCATTTAATAAATGCAATAAGTTTTTTTTTTAAGTTTTGATTCTGAAGGAGTTTTCTTTTTTTAACTAAATTTCTCATAGATGTAGATTTTGTTTTACAACTAAACCCGACGTTTCAGAGTCGGGGCCTCTGACACCTCACCAGAAGACCGTGAACCCAGGTTTTTGTTGCTGCTGTGGCGATGCTTCCTGTTGGTGTCGGAGCAGGTGCTGGCGGCGGCCTTTGCCTGATCAGGTGGTTGGGCATCAGACTGTGGTCTCGGCGGGGGACTCTGGTTTTGGCTGTGCTCTGGTTCGGGTCCTGGTTGTTCCTGAATGGAGTTGTGCTGGTCCAGAGGAGCATCCTGTCCGACTACTGCACCGACGACAAGAGCAAAAGGATCCTGCAACGACTGGTGAGTCAGACCCTGATGGTGATGATGTGATGATTGTGACTGAGACAATGATGCTCATGATGAGGATGGTGATGTGATGATGATGATGACAGTAAAGATGATGGTGATGGCGATGATAAAGGTGATGATGATGGTGAAGATGAGGATGTGATGATGATGATGTGGTGATGATGATGGTGATGATGAGGATGATGATGACAGTGATGATGGTGGTGAAGATGATGGTGATGATGAGGATGATGATGACAGTGATGGTGATGATGAGGATGATGATGATCAATCAATCAATCAGTTTTATTTATATAGCGCCAAATCACAACAAACAGTTGCCCCAAGGCGCTTTATATTGTAAGGCAAGGCCATACAATAATTATGTAAAACCCCAACCGTCAAAACGACCCCCTGTGAGCAAGCACTTGGCTACAGTGGGAAGGAAAAACTCCCTTTTAACAAGAAGAAACCTCCAGCAGAACCAGGCTCAGGGAGGGGCAGTCTTCTGCTGGGACTGGTTGGGGCTGAGGGAGAGAACCAGGAAAAAGACATGCTGTGGAGGGGAGCAGAGATCAATCACTAATGATTAAATGCAGAGTGGTGCATACAGAGCAAAAAGAGAAAGAAACACTCAGTGCATCACGGGAACCCCCCAGCAGTCTACGTCTATAGCAGCATAACTAAGGGATGGTTCAGGGTCACCTGATCCAGCCCTAACTATAAGCTTTAGCAAAAAGGAAAGTTTTAAGCCTAATCTTAAAAGTAGAGAGGGTGTCTGTCTCCCTGATCTGAATTGGGAGCTGGTTCCACAGGAGAGGAGCCTGAAAGCTGAAGGCTCTGCCTCCCATTCTACTCTTACAAACCCTAGGAACTACAAGTAAGCCTGCAGTCTGAGAGCGAAGCGCTCTATTGGGGTGATATGGTACTACGAGGTCCCTAAGATAAGATGGGACCTGATTATTCAAAACCTTATAAGTAAGAAGAAGAATTTTAAATTCTATTCTAGAATTAACAGGAAGCCAATGAAGAGAGGCCAATATGGGTGAGATATGCTCTCTCCTTCTAGTCCCCGTCAGTACTCTAGCTGCAGCATTTTGAATTAACTGAAGGCTTTTTAGGGAACTTTTAGGACAACCTGATAATAATGAATTACAATAGTCCAGCCTAGAGGAAATAAATGCATGAATTAGTTTTTCAGCATCACTCTGAGACAAGACCTTTCTGATTTTAGAGATATTGCATAAATGCAAAAAAGCAGTCCTACATATTTGTTTAATATGCGCTTTGAATGACATATCCTGATCAAAAATGACTCCAAGATTTCTCACAGTATTACTAGAGGTCAGGGTAATGCCATCCAGAGTAAGGATCTGGTTAGACACCATGTTTCTAAGATTTGTGGGGCCAAGTACAATAACTTCAGTTTTATCTGAGTTTAAAAACAGGAAATTAGAGGTCATCCATGTCTTTATGTCTGTAAGACAATCCTGCAGTTTAGCTAATTGGTGTGTGTCCTCTGTCTTCATGGATAGATAAAGCTGGGTATCATCTGCGTAACAATGAAAATTTAAGCAATACCGTCTAATAATACTGCCTAAGGGAAGCATGTATAAAGTGAATAAAATTGGTCCTAGCACAGAACCTTGTGGAACTCCATAATTAAGTTTAGTCTGTGAAGAAGATTCCCCATTTACATGAACAAATTGTAATCTATTAGACAAATATGATTCAAACCACCGCAGCGCAGTGCCTTTAATACCTATGGCATGCTCTAATCTCTGTAATAAAATTTTATGGTCAACTGTATCAAAAGCAGCACTGAGGTCTAACAGAACAAGCACAGAGATGAGTCCACTGTCCGAGGCCATAAGAAGATCATTTGTAACCTTCACTAATGCTGTTTCTGTACTATGATGAATTCTAAAACCTGACTGAAACTCTTCAAATAGACCATTCCTCTGCAGATGATCAGTTAGCTGTTTTACAACTACCCTTTCAAGAATTTTTGAGAGAAAAGGAAGGTTGGAGATTGGCCTATAATTAGCTAAGATAGCTGGGTCAAGTGATGGATTTTTAAGTAATGGTTTAATTACTGCCACCTTAAAAGCCTGTGGTACATAGCCAACTAACAAAGATAGATTGATCATATTTAAGATCAAAGCATTAAATAATGGTAGGGCTTCCTTGAGCAGCCTGGTAGGAATGGGGTCTAATAAACATGTTGATGGTTTGGATGAAGTAACTAATGAAAATAACTCAACAGAACAATCGGAGAGAAAGAGTCTAACCAAATACCGGCATCACTGAAAGCAGCCAAAGATAACGATACGTCTTTGGGATGGTTATGAGTAATTTTTTCTCTAATAGTTAAAATTTTATTAGCAAAGAAAGTCATGAAGTCATTACTAGTTAAAGTTAATGGAATACTCAGCTCAATAGAGCTCTGACTCTTTGTCAGCCTGGCTACAGTGCTGAAAAGAAACCTGGGGTTGTTCTTATTTTCTTCAATTAGTGATGAGTAGAAAGATGTCCTAGCTTTACGGAGGGCTTTTTTATAGAGCAACAGACTCTTTTTCCAGGCTAAGTGAAGATCTTCTAAATTAGTGAGACGCCATTTCCTCTCCAACTTACGGGTTATCTGCTTTAAGCTACGAGTTTGTGAGTTATACCACGGAGTCAGGCACTTCTGATTTAAAGCTCTCTTTTTTAGAGGAGCTACAGCATCCAAAGTTGTCTTCAATGAGGATGTAAAACTATTGACGAGATACTCTATCTCACTTACAGAGTTTAGGTAGCTACTCTGCACTCTGTTGGTATATGGCATTAGAGAACATAAAGAAGGAATCATATCCTTAAACCTAGTTACAGCGCTTTCTGAAAGACTTCTAGTGTAATGAAACTTATTCCCCACTGCTGGGTAGTCCATCAGAGTAAATGTAAATGTTATTAAGAAATGATCAGACAGAAGGGAGTTTTCAGGGAATACTGTTAAGTCTTCTATTTCCATACCATAAGTCAGAACAAGATCTAAGATATGATTAAAGTGGTGGGTGGACTCATTTACTTTTTGAGCAAACAATAGAGTCTAATAATAGATTAAATGCAGTGTTGAGGCTGTCATTCTCAGCATCTGTGTGGATGTTAAAATCGCCCACTATAATTATCTTATCTGAGCTAAGCACTAAGTCAGACAAAAGGTCTGAAAATTCACAGAGAAACTCACAGTAACGACCAGGTGGACGATAGATAATAACAAATAAAACTGGTTTTGGGACTTCCAATTTGGATGGACAAGACTAAGAGTCAAGCTTTCAAATGAATTAAAGCTCTGTCTGGGTTTTTGATTAATTAATAAGCTGGAATGGAAGATTGCTGCTAATCCTCCGCCTCGGCCTGTGCTACGAGCATTCTGACAGTTAGTGTGACTCGGGGGTGTTGACTCATTTAAACTAACATATTCATCCTGCTGTAACCAGGTTTCTGTTAGGCAGAATAAATCAATATGTTGATCAATTATTATATCATTTACCAACAGGGACTTAGAAGAGAGAGACCTAATGTTTAATAGACCACATTTAACTGTTTTAGTCTGTGGTGCAGTTGAAGGTGCTATATTATTTTTTCTTTTTGAATTTTTATGCTTAAATAGATTTTTGCTGGTTATTGGTAGTCTGGGAGCAGGCACCGTCTCTACGGGGATGGGGTAATGAGGAGATGGCAGGGGGAGAGAAGCTGCAGAGAGGTGTGTAAGACTACAACTCTGCTTCCTGGTCCCAACCCTGGATAGTCACAGTTTGGAGGATTTAATAAAATTGGCCAGATTTCTAGAAATGAGAGCTGCTCCATCCTAAAGTGGGATGGATGCCGTCTCTCCTAACAAGACCAGGTTTTCCCCAGAAGCTTTGCCAATTATCTCTGAAGCCCACCTCATTTTTTGGACACCACTCAGACAGCCAGCAATTCAAGGAGAACATGCGGCTAAACATGTCACTCCCGGTCCGATTGGGGAGGGGCCCAGAGAAAACTACAGAGTCCGACATTGTTTTTGCAAAGTTACACACCGATTTAATGTTAATTTTAGTGACCTCCGATTGGCGTAACCGGGTGTCATTACTGCCGACGTGAATTACAATCTTACCAAATTTACGCTTAGCCTTAGCCAGCAGTTTCAAATTTCCTTCAATGTCGCCTGCTCTGGCCCCCGGAAGACAATTGACTATGGTTGCTGGTGTCGCTAACTTCACATTTCGCAAAACAGAGTCGCCAATAACCAGAGTTTGATCCTCGGCGGGTGTGTCGTCGAGTGGGGAAAAATGATGATGATGATAGCAGTGATGATGAGGACGGTCATGATGAGGATGATGATGGTGATGTTAATGGTGACGATGATGATGGTGACAGTGATGATGATGGTGATGATGAGGATGATGATGTTGATGTTAATAGTGACGATGATGATGGTGACAGTGATGATGATGGTGATGATGAGGATAATGGTGATGATGATGATGATGATGATTATGATGATGATGGTGTTCAGAGTGATGATGATGATGATGGTAATGATGAGGATTATGATGTTGATGTTAATAGTCACGATGATGATGGTGACAGTGATGATGATGGTGATGATGAGGATGATGGTGATGATGATGATGAGGATTATGATGAAGATTATGATGTGATGACGTGACAATGGTGACGATGATGGTGATGAATAGGATGATGATGATGGTGGTGGTGATGATGGTGGTGATGATGGTGATGAGAATGATGATGGTGATGATGATGCTGATGATCAGTGGTGGACACAGTTCAGCTAATCTGATAGCAGATAATTATCAAAGCTAATGTTTTTGCTAGCGGATTAGCTTTTCAGATAAGTTTTAAAACTATCATCGGACCAATTATCTTCAGATAAATTTAGTTCCGATAACTTTCAGTCCGATAACAGTTTCTTTGCTGGTAAAGTTTAATAGTCAAAAACGTTTGTAAACCCTAAAATCAAACATTTAAGTCCGTTTGTTGTGTGTGGCTCCCTGTTGCTTGCTGATGATGTCATCATTAAGCGTAAAACGTGACTGGCCGGTTAACGCAGGGAGCATTGTGGGTAGTGTAGTTCAGGTTCACTTTGGACGTTACAGTGACTCGTCTACTCAACACAAAAACAAAACAGACTAATTTTAACATTATTTTATTTCTTTGTGGCTGTAATTTAATCACCAAGACTTGGTGGGGGAGAGGAACTCTCATGGAGCAGCTGTGTGTACAGAGGGACTTTTCTTCACGTTTAGACACTGTTTTGGATTTAAAAAAGGACACTTTATGTGGCTTATTTATTCAGGTGAATCCCACTGAAACTGACAGGTAAGAATTTATATTTACTCTGCCAATCAATGCTTTAATGGATGTGTGAAAAAGCAGCAGCTTTTAGCTCGTAAATGACGGTGTATCTAATACTGAGATAAACTGTGACTTTTAATACTGTGTTTTACTGCTTTTGAAAGATGATGACAGTGTTTGGGTTTTTTCTTTTATTCATTTTTCATGCATTCTTTGTGTGTGTGATCCTTGAATTTACCCAGCAGCCCCTGTAGCGCTTAAAGTGACACTGGTTTATCAGAAGCCGACAGAGTAATCTGATGTGGCCGCTTCCACATCAATACTGTTATCGGTTTATTGTCATAAAAGATAACTTTTCAGGTATCTGATTAATGGTTATTGAAGCTAACTTTTTGGTTAGCTGCTCCCACCACTGATGATGATGGTGATGATGATGTGATGATGACGGTAATGATGATGGTTATGATGAAGGTGATGATGTGATGATGATGATGATGATGCTGGTGATGATGACGATGGTGATGATGATAACAGTGATGATGATGGTCATGCTGATGAGGATTATAATGTGATGATGTGCCAATGATGGTGATGATGAGGATGATGATGTGATGATGATGATGGCAGTGATGATTGTGATGATGAGGATGATGATGGTGATAATGAGGATGTGACGATGGTGATGGTGATAATGATGATGATGAGGATGATGATGTGATGATGATGATGAGGACGGTGATGGGGATGATAATGATGATGATGGGATGGTGATGATGAGGATCATGATGGGGATGATGAAGACAGTGATGATTGTGATGATGAGGATGTGACGATGGTGATGATGATGATAATGATGATGATGAGGATGATGATGGTGATGATGATGAGGCCGGTGATGGGGATGGTCATGATCATGATGGTGATAATAATGATGATGATGATGATGAGGACGGGGATGTGATGATGATGGCAGTGATGATTGTGATGATGAGGATGATGATGAGGACGGTGATGGTCATGATCATGATGTGATAATAATGATGATGACAGTGATGACTGTGATGATGAGGATGATGATGGTGATAATGAGGATGTGACAATGGTGATGATGATGATGATGGTGATGATGATGATGATGATGGTGGTGATAATGATGATGATGATGATGATGATGATGTGATGATGATGAGGACTGTGATGGGGATGGTCATGATCATGATGGTGATAATAATGATGATGATGATAAGGACAGTGTTGGGGATGGTGATGATGATTGGAATGGTGATGATGAGGATGATGATGGGGATGATGATGATGATACAGATGAGGATGATGATGATATAGATTATGAGGATGATGAGGATGATGATGGTGGGGATGGTGATGATGAGGATGATGATGATGGTGATGATGGGGATGATGATGATGATGGGGATGATGATGATGAGGATGATGATGATGATGGGGATGATGATGCAGATGATGATGGTGATGATGATGAGGATGATAATGATGGGGATGATGATGAGGATGATGATGAGGATGATGATGATGGGGATGATGATGATGATGAGGATGATGATGATGAGGATGAGGATGATGATGGGGATGATGATGATGAGGATGATGATGGTGATGATGAACAATGCGGTCAAGATTTATTTGACCTTTTCATCACCACATGAAGGGAAACAGAAAATTCTGGAATACACAATAAGAAACTGACAATAGGAGTTGAAATATCAGTTTCAGGGAGTGAACTACAAAGGCTGTGACGAAACCAGAACCATATGATGCAGGTTCCTCTGCAAGAGGAGAAACCTGAGCAGAATCTGGATAGACCAGATCCAGAGATCCATATCGCCTCATGATCATCCAGCTGGAGTGGACAAAGTTTGACTCATTCAGCAGCACACGCAACTTGTGACCTTTGTGACCACCTTTGTTGAAATGTGGGTGTGTCCTCATCTTTCTCCAGCTGAGGTCTTCAACACTGAGACACCTGTGTCCTGGATCCTGTCCAATGAAACTCCCCACATGGTCTAAATGTCTGATGTTCCCTCACAGTGTCAGTGATCCTCCTCATCTGAGTCTCACTAAGCAGCTGTTCATTTGACACAGTGATAGTTTGCTGTCTATTCCAACATAGTGTGCCTTAATTCAGAGAGTGGTGACGAGTCAAAAAAAAAAAAAAAAAAAAACTGGTCACGTGACTCATGGTGCCATCTTGAGTTCAAAATAGTGTTGGCTGTTAATGTGTCTGTGTGCCATGTTCAGTAAAACTCACCTAAATTGTCGTCGTATAAACCAGATATTCACAGTCACCAGACAAAAAAAGTCCCAAAGTTTTTGTATTGTTTTCCATGTAATAAACACCGTATATAACGGATTTTTCACTCACATCGGATAAAATGTCCCGTCCGATCACAATGTATTTCCATTAAACTCCTCACATGTGGGACCGGAGTCATTTCTGTGATTAAAAGTCTGACCGTTTATTTTTTTCACACCGTGTTCAGACTCTGAGTCGCAGCCTGACGTGCACCTGTTAAATCAGACACAAAATGCTGTGATTTGACACTTTTCTGCTTGTAATCCTTCGTCTGCCATCATATTATAACAGTTTTTTAAGTGCACACGCTGATAAAATGGATCAGAAAAGTCTGCGACTGTACAGCACGAAGTCAGTAAAAGAGGAAAATGTTCAGTTTACCCTTGATTTGTACGTAGATGATGACTGTAAAAACAAAAGCTTGTTGAGGGTCAAATTAGTCCAGAATAAAGCAAAATCCAGAGACAGAGAACTTTAAAACTGTCACAAACGTCATTGTATGACACGGAGTTACAGAGCTGCAGCTGCATAAATCAGGCTTTAAATTAATTAAATAAATCAACATGAATTGTAAATTTATGTAAATTTGAGCTTAACTATTTTTATATTTATTTTGATAGCACCTGTACCTGGATGTGTTCCTGTATGTGGTTAAATGATTTGAAAAATGTTGAAAACATTAAAGGTTCATTCAGTAGTTCAGTGCAGTTGGAACCAAAATGTTCTGAGCTGACGCCACTCTCTGAATTAAGGCACTCTACTCCAGCATCGACTGATGCATCATGGGTAAATCCTGGTCATCATTTCCTTCTGTCCTGTACTTTTATTTTGAAAGTTTTTTTTTCCCACACCTCTCTTCATGTCTTTTTGTCTCGCCTTCCTCATCTCAGCTTCCTGTTTAAGCGTGACTCTGACTTTTTGTTGTCATGTAAAAAGGTCAGGTGTCACTTGGACCTGATGGCCCTGAGTTCCTGTTCCTCAGGTCCAGGTCTGATTGAGTGAGTTTGAAGGTTCTGTCACCGTGGTGTGAAGAGTGTTATTAACTTGGCAGTGATGTTTCTGTGATTAGAGACTTCAGTGAGTCTTCGGGGTTCAGAAGGTCATGTTGGACTCTGGATTCTGCAGGTTCCGAGGTCTCTCTGGTCTTTGGTACAGGGACAGTTGGACATTGAGTCTATTTCCCTGCAAACACACTCAGGTCTCTGCTGGTTCTGGATCTGAGGACAGAGCTCTTGAAAGTTCAAACAAAGATCCAGAGTCCTTTTTGTTGATCTAACATCGGTCATGTTGTTTGGGATTCGGAAGCTCGGCTCCGGTAACGCGGCGTCTGTAATGTAGCACAGATGTGACTGAAAAACCAGGACACAGTTCAGCTTCCGTCCTCATCTGCATCCCACTGACAGTAAACCCCCGCCAGGCCCAAGCTCAGGTTTCTCCTGAATCTTGGTCCGGACTTGTCTGAACTGCGTCAGTCAGTCAGGATTCTTCCTGACTTTAAACACTTTGAGATTAAAGATAATTTATTTCAAAAAACAAATTATGACAGAGTGAAACTAGTGCAGAGACGGTGAGCCTCACATCACCACGGTGACGAACATTCAGCGGGTCACATGATTGTGACAAACAAGCAGAACTGAAAGAATTTTTTAAAAACGGGAACAGCTGATGAATCGTAATGTCTGTCTGTCTGTCAACAGCCTGTAACCCACAGTTTTTCATATATCATTATGAAATTTTTACTGAAGATTCATATCCTGATAGGCAAGAAGTGATTAAATTTTCAAGGTCATAGGTCAAAGGTCAAAGTCAGGAAAAAAATCCCTATCTTTAATATTGAACACATGTTTAAAAATTGACAACTTTGTCAAAAAGGATCAAATTTCTTTCATATTTGAGAGCGTTATGTAGGATGGAATCCTTTATTTACTGACATGGGTTTAGAGTCATTAGTGGGACTGTGTCCAGACCTGTTGTTGGTCAAAGTCTGGTCTGCTCCCCTCCACAGCATGTCTTTTTCCTGGTTCTCTCCCTCAGCCCCAACCAGTCCCAGCAGAAGACTGCCCCTCCCTGAGCCTGGTTCTGCTGGAGGTTTCTTCCTGTTAAAAGGGAGTTTTTCCTTCCCACTGTTGCCAAGTGCTTGCTCACAGGGGGTTGTTTTGACCGTTGGGGTTTTTACGTAATTATTGTATGGCTTTTGCCTTACAATATAAAGCGCCTTGGGGCAACTGTTTGTTGTGATTTGGCGCTATATAAATAAAATTGATTGATTGAATTGATTGATTGATTGACAGAGTTTGAGCTGGATCTGATCCGGATCACAGATTTTGTGGCCATTAACCCCATTTAATGTATATTTTACATTATATCTCAATCAAAAGTGCCTCAATCGCTCTCATTTGTGTCAATGAGGTGCAAACTGGCGCTCTGAATGAACAGAGTAAGTTTGATCTGCATCTGATCTGTATTGCTGACTTAGTGGATATTTGATTTTAACATTGAAAAGCCCTTTAGATCTCTATTTTGTATTATATTTTAGCTAATGAATAGACACTTCTAACAGGATGAGGAAAAAAATTGTAGAATTGGAAACTAATGTTGGCGGAGGTTTGCACTCTACAAGCGCGGTACTCTAGTTCTCAATTCAGTTTATTTTATTTACATTCACCATATCGTCCACAATCACCACATCATCCACATCACAGTTCCTCAATTTGCCAGCACGCTGCAGATTCTGACTTTTCCAATGTGGATCCAAACTTGCTGAATGTCACTTTAACGTCACTTAATCATATAGGAGTCTGACAGTGGTCAAGAGCAGGCTATCCTCAAAAACTGAGTGAGCATGCACCACCAGTGAGGGAAGCCACTATGGCCACTAGTGAGAGAAGCCACCGAAACCACTCATGACGGAAGCCGCCCAGGTCACTAGTGAAAGAAGGCACTAAGGCCATGAGTGAGAGAAGCCACCAAAACCACTTGTGAGGGAAGCAACCAAGACCACTAGTGAGAGAAGCCACTAAGGCCATGAGTGAGAGAAGCCACCAAAACCACTCATGAGGGAAGCCACCAAGACCACTAGTGAAAGAAGCCACTAAGGCCATGAGTGAGAGAAGTCACCAAAACCACTTGTGAGGGAAGCCACCAAGACCACTAGTGAGAGAAGCCAGCAAACCACTAGTGAGAGAAGCCACTAAGATCACCGACCAGGGAAGCCATCAAGATCACTAACCAGGGAAGCCACCAAGACTACCAGAGAGGGAAGCCATCAAGACACTCACCACAGCTCTGAAAGAGTTACAGTCTGGAGAACTGACTGTCTGCACTTATAGAGCACCAAATCACGAGAGCGTGATTTGGTGTATTTGGTGTATCTGTTGCTGCAGCTGTCACAGCTTTGTGGTTGAGTGGAACCCACAAAAACTGAGTTTTCCAGGAACCACGCAGAAGGTTCCAGCCTCACGTACTCCAGTCAGCATGTTTTTGGATTTAGAGTCATTAGTGGGACTGTGTCCAGACCTGTTGTTGGTCAAAGTCTGGTCTGAATCCAAACCTTATCCAAACCTGTGTTGTCACCATAGTTACATGAAGTGATTTTTTTGCACTGTGCGTGCACACACACACACACACACACACACACACACACACTCGGTTTTAGTTGAGGAACAAATCTGTGCTGCTCACAGTATTTATGGCTGATGCAGTCTAACCTGATCTAACCCGGTGTAACCCAGTCAAACTTGGTTTAATCTGGTTAAATCAGGACTAACACAGTCTAACCTGGTTTAACCCGGTCTAACCTGATCTAACCCGGTGTAACCCAGTTTAACTTGGTTTAATGTGGTTAAATCAGGTAACCCAGTCTAACTTGGTTTAATCTGGTTAAATCAGGACTAACACAGTCTAACCTGGTTTAACCCGGTCTAACCTGGTCTAACCCGGTGTAACCCAGTCTAACTTGGTTTAATCTGGTTAAATCAGGACTAACACAGTCTAACCTGGTTTAACCCGGTCTAACCTGATCTAACCCGGTGTAACCCAGTTTAACTTGGTTTAATGTGGTTAAATCAGGTAACCCAGTCTAACTTGGTTTAATCTGGTTAAATCAGGACTAACACAGTCTAACCTGGTTTAACCCGGTCTAACCTGGTCTAACCCGGTGTAACCCAGTTTAACTTGGTTTAATGTGGTTAAATCAGGTAACCCAGTCTAACTTGGTTTAATCTGGTTAAATCAGGACTAACACAGTCTAACCTGGTTTAACCCGGTCTAACCTGATCTAACCCGGTGTAACCCAGTTTAACTTGGTTTAATGTGGTTAAATCAGGTAACCCAGTCTAACTTGGTTTAATCTGGTTAAATCAGGACTAACACAGTCTAACCTGGTTTAACCCGGTCTAACCTGGTCTAACCCGGTGTAACCCAGTCTAACTTGGTTTAATCTGGTTAAATCAGGACTAACACAGTCTAACCTGGTTTAACCCGGTCTAACCTGATCTAACCCGGTGTAACCCAGTCTAACTTGGTTTAATCTGGTTAAATCAGGTCTAACACGGTCTAACCCGGTGTAACCTGGTCTAAACCTGGTCCCTGCAGGTCTCTGCTAATTTATGGCTCAGCTTCATTTTTACAGTCTGTCACTTTCTTCTGTCGTCTTCACCGTTTACCAGAAACACGAGAAACAGGGATGTATGTGTGTATTACTCAGACATGACATCAACACCAGCAGCAGCTTGCCCAAAGGAACTTCAACCATCGATCCAACCTCAACTCCCCATAGATGAAAACGTGTCTTTATGTATATATGATGGTGTGTATATGTTTGTATGTGTATATGTTTTGTGTGTATATATATATATATATATATATATATATATAAATTTGTCACCTGGCAAATAGTCACTTCCAAAACAAAATGAGTTTTCAAAGTGTCGTTTCATTTGACACGTCGTCTTTTAAATGTGTGCGACTAAAGATTGTGGTTATTGTGACTGAAGCTGTCCGTTAAACGTTTAAAGCAGAAACTGTCACAAAAATCATCAAATGTGCTGGTTTGAGAGTCACCTGTTCTTCCCCAGGAAACGAGACCTGGTTCAGTTCACGTTTGGTACATTCTGAGTTCCTGGTCTTCCGGTCACTTCTGGCTTCTTGGCCCCGCCCCTCTGTAAACACAAACAGGAAGTGGAAAACATTAATGCACGCTGATGTTTTTGTCTTTTTTTTAATCACGTTTGATAAGATTTGTCCACAAATGAAACAACACAAGATGAGACTTCAGCGCTTCATTTATCCAAAACCAAATTAATTGATCCAAAGAGATTAAAATCACCAAACACAAAACCATTAGATTTACAA
Organism: Thalassophryne amazonica; assembly: GCF_902500255.1. Lineage (NCBI taxonomy): Eukaryota > Metazoa > Chordata > Actinopteri > Batrachoidiformes > Batrachoididae > Thalassophryne > Thalassophryne amazonica. Next base: position 3,687,164 of record NC_047103.1, read on the forward strand.
ATTAAAACAACAAACAAACAAATGGTGCAGTTTAAGAAGCAGACACACAGGAGACGCACAGAACCGGTGTCAGAGAGGGTGAAGCCGACACGTTTTGGCTCGCTCGTTCTGTCAGCCAGCCAAAGCCTTAAAGGCTTCACTTCATAAATCACAGAGAAAAGGAGTCCTTATTGACAATATCACCTCATCAGGCACAGGAGGAAAAGAAAAAGAAAGTAAGATAGAAGACAAGGAAGGAAGGAAGGAAGGAAGGAAGGAAGGAAGGAAGGAAGGAAGGAAGGAAGGAAGGAAGGAAGGAAGGAAGGATGGAAAAAGAAACTAAGATAGAAGACAGGGAAGGAAGGAAAAGAAACAAACTAAGATAGAAGACAGGGAAAGAAAGAACAAAGGAAGGAAGGAAGGACAGAAGGAAGGAAGGATGGAAAAAGAAACTAAGATAGAAGACAGGGAAGGAAGGAAAAGAAACAAACTAAGATAGAAGACAGGGATAAAGGAAGGAAGGAAGGCAGCCAGGCAGGCAGGCAGGAAGGAAAATAAATCAACTAAGATAGAAGACAGGGAAAGAAGGGAGGCAGGCAGGAAGGGAGGAAGGCAACCAGGCAGCCAAGAAGGAAGGAAAAGAAAGAAACTAAGACAGAAGACAGGGAAAGAAGGAAGGAAGGAAGGCAGACAGGCAGCCAGGAAGTGAAACTAAGACAGAAGACAGGGAAAGAAGGAAGGAAGGAAGGAAGGAAGGAAGGAAGGAAGGAAGGAAGGAAGGAAGGAAGGAAGGAAGGAAGGAAGGAAGGAAGGAAGGAAGGAAGGAAGGAAAAGAAAGAAACTAAGATAGAAGACAGGGAAGGAAGGCAGGAAGGAAGAAAGGCACACAGGCAGCCAGGAAGGAAAAGAGAAACTAAGACAGAAGACAGGGAAGGAAGGAAGGAAGGAAGGAAGGAAGGAAGGAAGGAAGGAAGGAAGGAAGGAAGGAAGGAAGGAAAAGAAAGAAACTAAGATAGAAGACGGAAAGAAGGAAGGAAGGAAGGAAGGAAGGATGGAAAAAAGAAACTAAGATAGAAGATAAAGGAAGGAAGGAAGGCAGCCAGGCAGGCAGGAAGGAAAAGAAAGAAAACTAAGGTAAAAGACAGGGAAAGAAGGAAGGCAAGAAGGAAGGAAGGAAGGAGGGAAGGCACACAGGCAGCCAGGAAGGAAAAGAGAAACTAAGACAGAAGACAGGGAAAGAAGGAAGGAAGGAAGGAAGGAAGGAAGGAAGGAAGGAAGGAAGGAAGGAAGGAAGGAAGGAAGGAAGGAAGGAAGGAAGGAAGGAAGGAAGGAAAAGAAAGAAACTAAGATAGAAGATGGAAAGAAGGAAGGAAGGATGGAAAAAAGAAACTAAGATAGAAGACAGGGAAAGAAGGAAGGAAAAGAAAGAAACTAAGATACAAGACAGGGATAAAGGAAGGAAGGAAGGCAGCCAGGCAGGCAGGCAGGAAAAGAAAGAAACTAAGATAGAAGATAGGGAAAGAAGGAAGGCAGGCAGGCAGGAAGGAAGAAAGGCACACAGGCAGTCAGGAAGAAAAAGAGAAACTAAGACAGAAGACAGGGAAAGAAGGAAGGAAGGAAGGAAGGAAAAGAAAGAAACTAAGATAGAAGACAGGGAAGGAAGGAAGGAAGGAAGGAAGGAAGGAAGGAAGGAAGGAAGGAAAAGAAAGAAACTAAGATAGAAGACAGGGAAGGAAGGAAGGAAAAGAAAGAAACTAAGATAGAAGACAGGGAAAGAAAGAATGAATGAAGGAAGGAAGGACAGAAGGAAGGAAGGAAGGAAGGATGGAAAAAAGAAACTAAGATAGAAGACAGGGAAAGAAGGAAGGAAGGAAAAGAAACAAACTAAGAAGACAGGGATAAAGGAAGGAAGGACGGCAGCCAGGCAGGCAGGCAGGAAGGAAAAGAAAAACTAAGATAGAAGACAGGGAAAGAAGGAAGGCAGGCAGGAAGGAAGGAAGGCACACAGGCAGCCAGGAAGGAAGGAAAAGAAAGAAACTAAGATAGAAGACAGGGAAAGAAGGAAAGAAAAGAAAGAAACTAAGATAGAAGACAGGGATAAAGGAAGGAAGGAAGGCAGCCAGGCAGGCAGGAAGGAAAAGAAAGAAAACTAAGGTAAAAGACAGGGAAGGAAGGAAGGAAGGAAGGAAGGAAGGAAGGAAGGAAGGAAGGAAGGAAGGAAGGAAGGAAGGAAGGAAGGAAGGAAGGAAGGAAGGAAGGAAGGAAGGAAAAGAAAGAAACTAAGATAGAAGACAGAAAGAAGGAAGGAAGGAAGGATGGAAAAAAAGAAACTAAGATAGAAGACAGGGAAAGAAGGAAAGAAAAGAAAGAAACTAAGATAGAAGACAGGGATAAAGGAAAGAAGGAAGGCAGGCAGGCAGGAAGGGAAGGAAGAAAGGCACACAGGCAGCCAGGAAGGAAAAGAGAAACTAAGACAGAAGACAGGGAAGGAAGGAAGGAAGGAAGGAAGGAAGGAAGGAAGGAAGGAAGGAAGGAAGGAAGGAAGGAAGGAAAGAAGAAAGAAACTAAGATAGAAGATGGAAAGAAGGAAGGAAGGATGGAAAAAAAGAAACTAAGATAGAAGACAGGGAAAGAAGGAAGGAAAAGAAAGAAACTAAGATACAAGACAGGGATAAAGGAAAGAAGGAAGGCAGCCAGGCAGGCAGGCAGGAAAAGAAAGAAACTAAGATAGAAGATAGGGAAAGAAGGAAGGCAGGCAGGCAGGAAGGGAAGGAAGAAAGGCCCACAGGCAGCCAGGAAGAAAAAGAGAAACTAAGACAGAAGACAGGGAAAGAAGGAAGGAAGGAAGGAAGGAAAGAAAGAAAAGAAAGAAACTAAGATAGAAGACAAGGAAGGAAGGAAGGAAAAGAAAGAAACTAAGATAGAAGACAGGGAAAGAAAGAATGAATGAAGGAAGGAAGGACAGAAGGAAGGAAGGAAGGAAGGAAGGAAGGAAGGAAGGATGGAAAAAAGAAACTAAGATAGAAGACAGGGAAAGAAGGAAGGAAGGAAAAGAAACAAACTAAGAAGACAGGGATAAAGGAAGGAAGGACAGCAGCCAGGCAGGCAGGCAGGAAGGAAAAGAAAAACTAAGACAGAAGACAGGGAAAGAAGGAAGGCAGGCAGGAAGGAAGGAAGGCACACAGTCAGCCAGGAAGGAAGGAAAATAAAGAAACTAAGATAGAAGACATGGAAAGAAGGAAGGAAGGAAGGCAGACAGGCAGCCAGGAAGGAAAACTTAGACAGAAGACAGGGAAGGAAGGAAGGAAGGAAGGAAGGAAGGAAGGAAGGAAGGAAGGAAGGAAGGAAGGAAGGAAGGAAGGAAGGAAGGAAGGAAGGAAGGAAGGAAGGAAAAGAAAGAAACTTAGACAGAAGTCAGGGAAGGAAGGAAGGAAAGGAAAGTAACTAAGATAGAAGACAGGGAAGGAAGGAAGGAAGATACAAGACAGGGAAAAAAGAAAGGAAGGAAGGAAGGAAGGAAGAAGAAAGAAACTAAGATAAAAGACAGGAAAGAAGGAAGGAAGGAAGGAAGGAAGGAAGGAAGGAAGGAAGGAAGGAAGGAAGGAAGGAAGGAAGGAAGGAAGGGAAAGAAACTAAGATAGAAGACAGGGAAAGAAGGAAAGAAAGAAGGAAGGAAAAGAAAGAAACACTCTGGATCGGTTTCTGTGAACCAGGGCTCTGCTGATTTGAGCAGAAGGATGAAGTCTGAGATTGAGAAAGAATTGGACACCTGAGCTGAAGTAACATGTCTGAATTTATATCATCGTGCATGATGGAAATTAGGAGCAGGTGTGGCTGAATGAGCCTGTTTGTCACTTTACTTCATTTCCACAACTTAGGTATGGTGGACACGTGTTAACCAGTTTATCTTCATTATTCCTTGCAACAAGCCCACAGGTGTCCAGCAGGTGGCAGAGAGGTGCACTGTATGTGACATAATCAATTTGTTGTATTGATCTGGTCATTCAACATTCACCAGACTTTAATCAGATTATTGTTATTATGTGGCCTTTTAATTTGGAGACGTACCAGATGGAAACATTTATTGTTTTTTTTGTTATCATGTTCACAAACCGGAGGCGGTGGACACAGTGGACGGAGTACACGCGGAGACAAGTCCAGGAAAAACATGTTTCCTATTTCATTGATGCTTCATGGAGCTCCATCCAGCAGTGAATCCAGTACAGAGTCGAGAGCTGGGACTTCAGAGGAACCCTTTGATCTGGATTCAAGTGAGACAGCAGCAGTGCTTCAGAGACTAATGAGGACACCTGCAGTGTCACAGCGAGTGTGAAAACAGTGAAACCTCTGAACATGATGTCATCATTTGGAGTGTGAAGCTTCTGTCCACTGCAGTTCAGGCAGTGCCGCGAAAGAAACGTCACTAAACACCAAAACGGCCAGAACGAGATCTTTCAGAGAACGAGATACACAAGATACACAAAGCCTCAGCAAATCTAACGATACAGTCGACTCACGAAACAAAGCTCATGATTCATTTGTCCTTTTAAAAGGATTCAAACCCTTTTAAACTGCATTCTTTTGGATTCTGCATCATTTTGAACTGGTTTTACCAACTCAAAAATAACAGTAAATATGTTCATTCTGCACTGATGAGATTTAATTTGGATTGAAACTGGTTTACACTGCTTGTAAATAGCTTTAAGCTAGTTTCAAACTGGATTTATGTCAGGGTTTTTTAAAGTGTTTTTATTGCTCAAATCAAATGTCAGACATTTTCAACTAAAGGTCTTTAAGTTTAATTTATTTTCATTTATACAGCGCCAAATCACAACGAAGTTGCCTCAAGTCAGTGTTTATGTTGTGCATCTCATCAAACGCAGAGTGAAATAATCCATTTTTAAAAGCAATGTGTGTAGCGGTGCAGCTAACTAGCATGTTTTTGTAGCTAACTAGCATATTAGTGCAGCTAACTAGCCGGGCTCAGAAAGGAAGAAGTTGACCTTGTTTGTGAGTAAATGATTGTCTCTGTGCTATTTCGTGACGATCGCACTCCTCCAGCTGTTCGTCGTGATGAACCCTCAGTGACGAGGAAGACTGTCTCTCGGTCAGTTCTTGGACAGGATGGTGGACCCGTAGATGCCTGAACAGGTCCAGTCTTGATGCATACCGTTTCTGACAGTGGTTCCTGCTGGAAGCTTCTGCCGGTCAGGATCTCACTCTCTTTCCTTCCTCTTTGTCTTCTTCTCCTCTCTGTGTTGTTTGTCCACATGTTTTTCAAAGACTTCCCCTTCCATATGGATCATTGGTTGCCAGCTGATTCGGCCCCTCGTGTGTTCTTCCCAGGTCTTCCAGCTGATGGAGTGGTTCTTGAAGTTGAGCTTTAGGAGGTCCATTGAGCTTCAGGAGGAGCATTTCTTCTGCCCTCCTCTGGACCTTTTTCCTTCACTCAGCTGGGAGTAGATGATCTATTTGGGAAGTTGGCTGTCATTCATCCTAACCATGTGAGACGTCCACTGAAGCTGGTTCTTGATGATGACACACTCAAGGCTATGGGGTTTGGCTTCAGCCAGGATGCTGATGGTGGTATGGTAGTTTTCTCCTCAGGCAATGTTGGTGGAATCACTCAAGGTTCTTCAGGTGGTAGTGGTAGGTGATCCCAGTTTCAGATCCATACTGCAGGACTGGCATGACAACGGCTGAAGGAAGTTCCTCCCAACCTGAGTCAGTGTGATTGATGTGGGTGTTTGAAGACATGTGTCTGCCCATGTGTGGAAAGTGTGTCGCATTCTCTCGGACCTGTTTGAGCAGTTTCACAGAAGGAAGCTTTGGAATGACCATGTTGGGTGGAGGCTGGTACAGGACCTGTGTAGGCTTCCTTGAAGGTGTTGTTGGCATACTGGAAGTCCAGGAGCAAAGTGGTGGTGACTTTCTTTTTGGTTCTCAGTCGGCTCAGGTTGAAGAGCTTTACATCCGTTCTACACATGATGTCAGTTAATGGTGATGGTGTTAATGGTGAGTTAACGGATTGTTGCCATGAAGATGTTGAAGAGCGTCGGCGTGATGACGCGGCTCTGATTTACTTCTGATTGAACACTGAAGGCTTCAATTTTTGTGCTATTTACCAGAACTGTGGTAGATGCCATCATGGAGAAGCCTCAGGATGTTGATGAATTTCTCCAGACAAATGTTCCGCTCAGGATCGTCCACAGAAGTGGGCGTGGCACGTTGTCAATGGCCTTCATGGATGCACTTTAGGTGAGGTCCAGAGGTTGGTCTCACCTCGCTGCTGTGACTTGAGAGTGAAAGGTTTTTATGAGTTCATGTTGGATTTGATGTTTGTGATCAAAGCGGCGGTTTTGGACTTCAGCCTCTTTGCCTCCACGGGAACACGCTTGTGCGCTCGCCCACAAACTCACCGCAGCGTTTACAGCTTCATTAGTTCAGCAGCTGGCAGGAGCCGCTCGTCAGCTCGTTATGGAGGCCGAATGCTGCTGGGCGGCGTTTGTTCCGCTCTTTTAAGGCAATGGCTGTGCACGCCACACGCGGCCTCACAATATAGGTCAAAGTGCAGAGACTCTGCCCCCACCAGGCTGACTGTGATCCCTATCAAAGAGCAGATGATCGAGTCAGAGTTTGTTACAGTGGAATCAAAGTGACGGCGGGTCCGAAGGAGGCGATGGAAGAAAGAATTCAGGTCCCGCCCACCTACGTCTCCGAGGCTCCTCTGTGCAGCTTGTGTGTGCACGTATACGTGCATGTGCGACCATGAATAGGAGCCCTTGAGCCCACAGTTCACGCGCCCACGGGCCGCGTAAAAATCACTCCATTGTTCTTCAGCGTGTCAGCGAGGGCCGTTATCACGTGTTGATTTACGCCGAGCGGATACCATCCAGGACTGCGTTTGACCTCTGACCTCCTGTCATCAGTGATCAATTACACCTTCATCTGTGTGAAAGGGGAGGAGTTTACGTCATGTGACAAACACGCTCATACGTATGGGTCAAAGGACCTGAGTCTGAGACACACCCTGGACGGGACGCCAAGTTACTTCCTGAGTCAAGGCCGGGACCAGTTTCCAGCTGGGTTGACTGGAAACCGTTTGGACACAGGCAGGTGGCCTGAAGCACACTGCTGGACTCGAACCCTGGTCGTCCAACTCAACAGCACAGATCCACCTGATGTCCAGTAAAAGTCTTCAACAGAATGTTTGATTGTTAAAGATTTGAGAGAATTTTTAAAAAGCCTGAATCAGGTTCAGCCGAACAGACGTAAGTTCCAGATCAGAGGAACCTTCATCAAACCGTTCAAATGTCATCAAACACCCGTCCACACTTCAGTCGGAAAACGCTGCAGGCATCTAATTCCTGAAAAACCTCCACAGTCTGAACCTGGACAAGTTCAGACACAAAGTCTCAGCACATTTCTACTTTTCCTCTTTTCCATCCTCCTCTCCTCGTCTCTCTACCTTTGTCTGTCTCTCTCTCTCCCTCTCCATCTGTCTCTCCCTTTTGCTCTTTTTCTCTGTCTGGGTTTGTCTCTTTCTATTTTGCTCTGTCTTTCTTTCTGTCTGTCTCAGTCTCTGTCTGTCTCTCTGTGGTGCTCATTGGACCTTTGTCTCATCGCGCAGGAATGTCTTTAATGCGTTTTAATGTTGCTCGTGTGTTCCAGCGTTACCGTGTTGGAATGTAAAGCGAGGAGCGTTGCAACAAAGACGTCTTTCACTGTGAAGAAGGAACGTCTCAACTTTCTCCTCAGCTTCAGTCCACGACCGCGTACTGCAGCCCAAATACTGTGAGACGAAGTTCTACCTGTGCAAAGCTGCACACAAAGCCAAACATTCGCGTCCATGAGCATGATCAATACCTAAGACTCTGTCAAGACCAAAGAGACCCTGCAGAACTGTCCCAGCATGATGTGAAAACCTCTAAACTGGACTGCGTGTCACATGCAGGGATGAGATTGTCCAGAAAGGACTAATGGCTCGTTAATGAATTAGAATGGATGAGATCAGCTGAGTTCAAGTGTTCGTGTTATACATAGGACAAGATGCCGGGCGCAACAACGATGTGGCAAGCATAAGGCAGACCCCACAGAACCTCAGCAGTGTTTCTGTGCAGACCTCTGGGTTCTGTAGCATGAAGCAGGCGAGAGTCTGCAACTCCCCTGGACATAATGTCAATAAATCATATGTTTAGTGGACAGAAAACTGTGGACATCGTTATATCCGAGATAGAAAATGACAAACATCCAGGCAGGTTTGAGACGTCTGCTGTGACACATTCACACATTCATAATAAAACTATTAGAGTTAGAAAAGACACACAGTGCAACAGGAGAACAGTAGGGGATCCCAGGACAGATCCCTGTGGCACCACCACATCTTACATCTCAGTAATCAGAGATGATGTTTTCATGACACCATGTGACCACTGATACAGGCACCAACAAAAAGCAATAATCAGTGGCATCAGATGCCAAAGTGACCTCAAACCGCAACCGTGACATTTGGCAGCAAAACAGCTTCAGTGAATAATGACGAGGGACAACAAAGAATTTAATTAGTCAACATGTTTGTGCGTTTCTGATTTCATGGACTTTGGGCTTATTTAATTTAATTTATTTTCATTTATATAGCACCATATCACTACAAAGTTGCCTCAAGGCGCTTCACACAAGTAAGGTCTAACCTTACTAACCCCCAGAGCAAGAACACAGGAGACAGGTAAGGTAAGAAAAAAACTCCCTCTGATGATTTGAGGAAGAAACTTCAAGCAGACCAGACTCAAAGTGGTGACCCTCTGCTTGGGCCATGATACAGACACAAATTACAGAACAATTCACAAAACGAATATATAGGAAATGTTGCCGGTGCACAGGACAGGAGGGTTACAGAAACAGACACCACACCCATCTCTGGATGGAGCCGCACCTCAAACAGAGAGGAAAAACAGAATAGGCATCAGAAAGACAAGAAATACAGTATAATTTGTCAGCATTAAACAACAAGAAAAACAGAAGAAATACTAAGGTGATCGCCGGCCACTAGCCCTAAGCTTCACTAACAGACCCAGAATTTAGGTAAAAGATGAGGCCGCGACACGCTCCGTTTACTAATAAAATGAATTAAAAGAGTAAAAGCATATCAGTGTACTATACCAGTATGCTAGCCATACAAAAGGGAAAATAAGTGCGTCTTAAGTCTGGACTTGAAAGTCTCCACAGAATCTGACTGTTTTATTGATGCAGGGAGATCATTCCACAGAACAGGGGCACGATAAGAGAAAGCTCTGTGACCCACAGACTTCTTATTCACCCTAGGGACACAAAGTAGTCCTACACCCTGAGAACACAGAGCCCAGGCCGGTACATAGGGTTTAATTAGGTCAGCTAGGTAGGGAGGTGCCAGTCTGTGAACAATTTTATAGGTTAGTAGCAGAACCTTAAAATCTGATCTCACTGGGACAGGAAGCCAGTGAAGAGACGCCAAAATGGGTGTAATGTGGTCAAACTTTCTGCTTCGTGTCAAAAGTCTGGCTGCAGCATTTTGAACCAACTGGAGACCCCTAATGCTAGACTGCGGGTAAACCAGAAATAGAACATTGCAGTAGTCCAATCTAGAAGAGATGAACGCATGGATCAGGGTACTGACATGGGTTTAGAGTCTTAGTGGGACTGTGTCCAGACCTGTTGTTGGTCAAAGTCTGGTCTGCTCCCCTCCACAGCATGTCTTTTTTCCTGGTTCTCCTCCCTCAGCCCCAACAGTCCCAGCAGAAGACTGCCCCCTCCCTGAGCCTGGTTCTGCTGGAGGTTTCTTCCTGTTAAAAGGGAGTTTTTTCCTTCCCACTGTTGCCAAGTGCTTGCTCACAGGGGGTGTTTTGACCGTTGGGGTTTTTACGTAATATTGTATGGCTTTTGCCTTACAATATAAAGCGCCTTGGGGCAACTGTTGTTTGTGATTTGGCGCTATATAAAAAATTGATTGTTGAATTGATTGATTGATTGACAGAGTTTGAGCTGGATCTGATCCGGATCACAGATTTTGTGGCCCATTAACCCCATTTAATGTATATTTTACATTATATCTCAATCAAAAGTGCCTCAATCGCTCTCATTTGTGTCAATGAGGTGCAAACTGGCGCTCTGAATGAACAGAGTAAGTTTGATCTGCATCTGATCTGTATTGCTGACTTAGTGGATATTTGATTTTAAACATTGAAAAGCCCTTTAGATCTCTATTTTGTATTATATTTAGCTAATGAATAGACACTTCTAACAGGATGAGGAAAAAAATTGTAGAATTGGAAACTAATGTTGGCGGAGGTTTGCACTCTACAAGCGCGGTACTCTAGTTCTCAATTCAGTTTATTTTATTTACATTCACCATATCGTCCACAATCACCACATCATCCACATCACAGTTCCTCAATTTGCCAGCACGCTGCAGATTCTGACTTTTCCAATGTGGATCCAAACTTGCTGAATGTCACTTTAACGTCACTTAATCATATAGGAGTCTGACAGTGGTCAAGAGCAGGCTATCCTCAAAAACTGAGTGAGCATGCACCACCAGTGAGGGAAGCCACTATGGCCACTAGTGAGAGAAGCCACCGAAACCACTCATGACGGAAGCCGCCCAGGTCACTAGTGAAAGAAGGCACTAAGGCCATGAGTGAGAGAAGCCACCAAAACCACTTGTGAGGGAAGCAACACAGACCACTAGTGAGAGAAGCCACTAAGGCCATGAGTGAGAGAAGCCACCAAAACCACTCATGAGGGAAGCCACCAAGACCACTAGTGAAAGAAGCCACTAAGGCCATGAGTGAGAGAAGTCACCAAAACCACTTGTGAGGGAAGCCACCAAGACCACTAGTGAGAGAAGCCAGCAAACCACTAGTGAGAGAAGCCACTAAGATCACCGACCAGGGAAGCCATCAAGATCACTAACCAGGGAAGCCACCAAGACTACCAGAGAGGGAAGCCATCAAGACACTCACCACAGCTCTGAAAGAGTTACAGTCTGGAGAACTGACTGTCTGCACTTATAGAGCACCAAATCACGAGAGCGTGATTTGGTGTATTTGGTGTATCTGTTGCTGCAGCTGTCACAGCTTTGTGGTTGAGTGGAACCCACAAAAACTGAGTTTTCCAGGAACCACGCAGAAGGTTCCAGCCTCACGTACTCCAGTCAGCATGTTTTTGGATTTAGAGTCATTAGTGGGACTGTGTCCAGACCTGTTGTTGGTCAAAGTCTGGTCTGAATCCAAACCTTATCCAAACCTGTGTTGTCACCATAGTTAATGAAGTGATTTTTTTTGCACTGTGCGTGCACACACACACACACACACACACACACTCGGTTTTAGTTGAGGAACAAATCTGTGCTGCTCACAGTATTTATGGCTGATGCAGTCTAACCTGATCTAACCCGGTGTAACCAGTCGAACTTGGTTTAATCTGGTTAAATCAGGACTAACACAGTCTAACCTGGTTTAACCCGGTCTAACCTGATCTAACCCGGTGTAACCCAGTTTAACTTGGTTTAATGTGGTTAAATCAGGTAACCCAGTCTAACTTGGTTTAATCTGGTTAAATCAGGACTAACACAGTCTAACCTGGTTTAACCCGGTCTAACCTGGTCTAACCCGGTGTAACCCAGTTTAACTTGGTTAATGTGGTTAAATCAGGTAACCCAGTCTAACTTGGTTTAATCTGGTTAAATAGCAGGACTAACACAGTCTAAACCTGGTTTAACCCGGTCTAACCTGATCTAACCCGGTGTAACCCAGTTTAACTTGGTTTAATGTGGTTAAATCAGGTAACCCAGTCTAACTTGGTTTAATCTGGTTAAATCAGGACTAACACAGTCTAACCTGGTTTAAACCCGGTCTAACCTGGTCTAACCCGGTGTAACCCAGTCTAACTTGGTTTAATCTGGTTAAATCAGGACTAACACAGTCTAACCTGGTTTAACCCGGTCTAACCTGATCTAACCCCGGTGTAACCCAGTCTAACTTGGTTTAATCTGGTTAAATCAGGTCTAACACGGTCTAACCCGGTGTAACCTGGTCTAAACCTGGTCCCTGCAGGTCTCTGCTAATTTATGGCTCAGCTTCATTTTTACAGTCTGTCACTTTCTTCTGTCGTCTTCACCGTTTACCAGAAACACGAGAAACAGGGATGTATGGTGTATTACTCAGACATGACATCAACACCAGCAGCAGCTTGCCCAAAGGAACTTCAACCATCGATCCAACCTCAACTCCCCATAGATGAAAACGTGTCTTTATGTATATATGATGGTGTGTATATGTTTGTATGTGTATATGTTTTTGTGTGTATATATATATATATATATATATATATATATAAATTTGTCACCTGGCAAATAGTCACTTCCAAAACAAAATGAGTTTTCAAAGTGTCGTTTCATTTGACACGTCGTCTTTTAAATGTGTGCGACTAAAGATTGTGGTTATTGTGACTGAAGCTGTCCGTTAAACGTTTAAAGCAGAAACTGTCACAAAAATCATCAAATGTGCTGGTTTGAGAGTCACCTGTTCTTCCCCAGGAAACGAGACCTGGTTCAGTTCACGTTTGGTACATTCTGAGTTCCTGGTCTTCCGGTCACTTCTGGCTTCTTGGCCCCGCCCCTCTGTAACACAAACAGGAAGTGGAAAACATTAATGCACGCTGATGTTTTTGTCTTTTTTTTAATCACGTTTGATAAGATTGTCCACAAATGAAACAACACAAGATGAGACTTCAGCGCTTCATTTATCCAAAACCAAATTAATTGATCCAAAGAGATTAAAATCACCAAACACAAAACCATTAGATTTACAAATTAAAACAACAAACAAACAATGGTGCAGTTTAAGAAGCAGACACACAGGAGACGCACAGAACCGGTGTCAGAGAGGGTGAAGCCGACACGTTTTGGCTCGCTCGTTCTGTCAGCCAGCCAAAGCCTTAAAGGCTTCACTTCATAAATCACAGAGAAAAGGAGTCCTTATTGACAATATCACCTCATCAGGCACAGGAGGAAAAGAAAAAGAAAGTAAGATAGAAGACAAGGAAGGAAGGAGAAGGAAGGAAGGAAGGAAGGAAGGAAGGAAGGAAGGAAGGAAGGAAGGAAGGAAGGAGGAAGGAAGGATGGAAAAGAAACTAAGATAGAAGACAGGGAAGGAAGGAAAGAAACAAACTAAGATAGAAGACAGGGAAAGAAAGAACAAAGGAAGGAAGGAAGGACAGAAGGAAGGAAGGCTGGAAAAGAAACTAAGATAGAAGACAGGGAAGGAAGGAAAAAGAAAACAAACTAAGATAGAAGACAGGATAAAGGAAGGAAGGAAGGCAGCCAGGCAGGCAGGCAGGAAGGAAACTAAATCAACTAAGATAGAAGACAGGGAAAGAAGGGAGGCAGGCAGGAAGGGAGGAAGGCAACCAGGCAGCCAAGAAGGAAGGAAAAGAAAGAAACTAAGACAGAAGACAGGGAAAGAAGGAAGGAAGGAAGGCAGACAGGCAGCCAGGAAGTGAAACTAAGACAGAAGACAGGGAAAGGAAGGAAGGAAGGAAGGAAGGAAGGAAGGAAGGAAGGAAGGAAGGAAGGAAGGGAAGGAAGGAAGGAAGGAAGGAAGGAAGGAAGGAAGGAAGGAAAAGAAAGAAACTAAGATAGAAGACAGGGAAGGAAGGCAGGAGGAAGAAAGGCACACAGGCAGCCAGGAAGGAAAAGAGAAACTAAGACAGAAGACAGGGAAGGAAGGAAGGAAGGAAGGAAGGAAGGAAGGAAGGAAGGAAGGAAGGAAGGAAGGAAGGAAGGAAAAGAAAAAAGAAAACTAAGATAGAAGACGGAAAGGAAGAAGGAAGGAAGGAAGGATGGAAAAAAGAAACTAAGATAGAAGATAAAGGAAGGAAGGAAGGCAGCCAGGCAGGCAAGGAAGGAAAAGAAAGAAACTAAGGTAAAGACAGGGAAGAAGGAAGGCAAGAAGGAAGGAAGGAAGGAGGGAAGGCACACAGGCAGCCAGGAAGGAAAAGAGAAACTACGACAGAAGACAGGGAAAGAAGGAAGGAAGGAAGGAAGGAAGGAAGGAAGAAGGAAGGAAGGAAGGAGGAAGGAAGGCAGGAAGGAAGGTAAGGAAGGAAGGAAGGAAAAAGGAAAGAAGAAAACTAAGATAGAAGATGGAAAGAAGGAAGGAAGGATGGAAAAAAGAAACTAAGATAGAAGACAGGGAAAGAAGAAGGAAAAGAAAGAAACTAAGATACAAGACAGGGATAAAGGAAGGAAGGAAGGCAGCCCGGCAAGGCAGGCAGGAAAAGAAAGTAAACTAAGATAGAAGATAGGGAAAGAAGGAAGGCAGGCAGGCAGGAAGGAAGAAAGGCACACAGGCAGTCAGGAAGAAAAAGAGAAACTAGAAAGAAGACAGGGAAAGAAGGAAGGAAGGAAGGAAGGGAAAAGAAAGAACTAAGCTAGAAGACAGGGAAGGGAAGGAAGGAAGGAAGGAAGGAAGGAAGGAAGGAAGGAAGGAAGGAAGGAAGGAAGGAAGGAAGGAAAAGAAAGAAACTAAGATAGAAGACAGGGAAGGAAGGAAGGAAAAGAAAGAAACTAAGATAGAAGACAGGAAAGAAAGAATGAATGAAGGAAGGAAGGACAGAAGGAAGGAAGGACGGGAAGGATGGAAAAAAGAAAACTAATGATAGAGACAGGGAAAGAAGGAAGGAAGGAAAAGACAACAAACTAAGTAAGACAGGGATAAAGGCAGGGAAGGACGGCAGCCGGCGGCATGGCAGGAAGGAAAAGACAAACTATGATAGAAGACAGGGAAAGAAGGCACGCAGGCAGGAAGGAAGGAAGGCACACAGGAGCCAGGAGGAAGGAACAGAAAGAAACTAAGATATGGAAGACCGGAGAGAAGGAAAGAAAAGAAAGAAACTAAGATAGAAGACAGGGGATAAAGGAAAGGAAGGACAGGACAGCCAGGCAGGCAGGAAGGGAAAGAAAAGGAAAAACTAAAGGTAAAAGACATGGGAAGGGAAGGAAGAGAAGAAGGAAGGAAGGACGGAAGGAAGGAAGGAAGGAAGGAAGATAAAGGAAGGAAGGAAGGAAAGGAAGGAAGGAAGGAAAAGAAAGAAACTAAGATAGAAGACAGAAAGAAGAAGGAAGGAAGGATGGAAAAAAGAAACTAAGATAGAAGACAGGAAGAAGAAAGAAAAGAAAGAACTAAGATAGAAGACAGGGATAAAGGAAAGAAGGAAGGCAGGCAGGCAGGAAGGGAAGAAAAGAAAGGCACACAGGCAGCCAGGAAGGAAAAGAGAAACTAAGACAGAAGACAGGGAAGGAAGGAAGGAAGGAAGGAAGGAAGGAAGGAAGGAAGGAAGGAAGGAAGGAAGGAAGGAAAAGAAAGAAACTAAGATAGAAGATGGAAAGAAGGAAGGAAGGATGGAAAAAAGAAACTAAGATAGAAGACAGGGAAAGAAGGAAGGAAAAGAAAAGAAACTAAGATACAAGACAGGGAAAAGGAAAGAAGGAAGGCAGCCAGGCAGGCAGGCAGGAAAAGAAAGAAACTAAGATAGAAGATAGGGAAAGAAGGAAGGCAGGCAGGCAGGAAGGGAAGGAAGAAAGGCCCACAGGCAGCCAGGAAGAAAAAAGAGAAACTAAGACAGAAGACAGGGAAAGAAGGAAGGAAGGAAGGAAGGAAAGAAAGAAAAGAAAGAAACTAAGATAGAAGACAAGGAAGGAAGGAAGGAAAAGAAAGAAACTAAGATAGAAGACAGGGAAAGAAGGAAGGAAGGAAGGAAAGAAGGAAGGAAGGAAGGAAGGAAGGAAGGAAGGAAGGATGGAAAAAAGAAACTAAGATAGAAGACAGGGAAAGAAGGAAGGAAGGAAAAGAAACAAACTAAGAAGACAGGGATAAAGGAAGGAAGGACAGCAGCCAGGCAGGCAGGCAGGAAGGAAAGAAAAACTAAGACAGAAGACAGGGAAAGAAGGAAGGCAGGCAGGAAGGAAGGAAGGCACACAGTCAGCCAGGAAGGAAGGAAAATAAAGAAACTAAGATAGAAGACATGGAAAGAAGGAAGGAAGGAAGGCAGACAGGCAGCCAGGAAGGAAAACTTAGACAGAAGACAGGGAAGGAAGGAAGGAAGGAAGGAAGGAAGGAAGGAAGGAAGGAAGGAAGGAAGGAAGGAAGGAAGGAAGGAAGGAAGGAAGGAAGGAAGGAAGGAAGGAAAAGAAAGAAACTTAGACAGAAGTCAGGGAAGGAAGGAAGGAAAGGAAAGTAACTAAGATAGAAGACAGGGAAGGAAGGAAGGAAGATACAAGACAGGGAAAAAAGAAAGGAAGGAAGGAAGGAAGAAGAAGAAAGAAACTAAGATAAAGTACAGGAAAAGAAGGAGGAAGGAGGAAGGAAGGAAAGGAAGGAAGGAAGGAAGGAGGAAGGAAGGAAGGAAGGAAGGGAAGGAACGAACTAAGATAGAAGGACAGGGAAAGAAGGAAAGAAAGAGGAAGGAAAAGAAAGAAACACTCTGGATCGGTTTTCTGTGAACCAGGGCTCTGCTGATTTGAGCAGAAGGATGAAGTCTGAGATTGAGAAAGAATTGGACACCTGAGCTGAAGTAACATGTCTGAATTATATCATCGTGCATGATGGAAATTAGGAGCAGGTGTGGCTGAATGAGCCTGTTTGTCACTTTACCTTCATTTCCACAACTTAGGTATGGTGGACACGTTGTAACCAGTTTATCTTCATTATTCCTTGCAACAAGCCCACAGGTGTCCAGCAGGTGGCAGAGAGGTGCACTGTATGTGACATAATCAATTTGTTGTATTGATCTGGTCATTCAACATTCACCAGACTTTAATCAGATTATTGTTATTATGTGGCCTTTTAATTTGGAGACGTACCAGATGGAAACATTTATTGTTTTTTTGTTATCATGTTCACAAACCGGAGGCGGTGGACACAGTGGACGGAGTACACGCGGAGACAAGTCCAGGAAAAACATGTTTCCTATTTCATTGATGCTTCATGGAGCTCCATCCAGCAGTGAATCCAGTACAGAGTCGAGAGCTGGGACTTCAGAGGAACCCTTTGATCTGGATTCAAGTGAGACAGCAGCAGTGCTTCAGAGACTAATGAGGACACCTGCAGTGTCACAGCGAGTGTGAAAACAGTGAAACCTCTGAACATGATGTCATCATTTGGAGTGTGAAGCTTCTGTCCACTGCAGTTCAGGCAGTGCCCGCGAAAGAAACGTCACTAAACACCAAAACGGCCAGAACGAGATCTTTCAGAGAACGAGATACACAAGATACACAAAGCCTCAGCAAATCTAACGATACAGTCGACTCACGAAACAAAGCTCATGATTCATTTGTCCTTTTAAAAGGATTCAAACCCTTTTAAACTGCATTCTTTTGGATTCTGCATCATTTTGAACTGGTTTTAACCAACTCAAAAATAACAGTAAATATGTTCATTCTGCACTGATGAGATTTAATTTGGATTGAAACTGGTTTACACTGCTTGTAAATAGCTTTAAGCTAGTTTCAAACTGGATTTATGTCAGGGTTTTTTAAAGTGTTTTTATTGCTCAAATCAAATGTCAGACATTTTCAACTAAAGGTCTTTAAGTTTAATTTATTTTCATTTATACAGCGCCAAATCACAACGAAGTTGCCTCAAGTCAGTGTTTATGTTGTGCATCTCATCAAACGCAGAGTGAAATAATCCATTTTAAAAGCAATGTGTGTAGCGGTGCAGCTAACTAGCATGTTTTTGTAGCTAACTAGCATATTAGTGCAGCTAACTAGCCGGGCTCAGAAAGGAAGAAGTTGACCTTGTTTGTGAGTAAATGATTGTCTCTGTGCTATTTCGTGACGATCGCACTCCTCCAGCTGTTCGTCGTGATGAACCCTCAGTGACGAGGAAGACTGTCTCTCGGTCAGTTCTTGGACAGGATGGTGGACCCGTAGATGCCTGAACAGGTCCAGTCTTGATGCATACCGTTTCTGACAGTGGTTCCTGCTGGAAGCTTCTGCCGGTCAGGATCTCACTCTCTTTCCTTCCTCTTTGTCTTCTTCTCCTCTCTGTGTTGTTTGTCCACATGTTTTTCAAAGACTTCCCCTTCCATATGAATCATTGGTTGCCAGCTGATTCGGCCCCTCGTGTGTTCTTCCCAGGTCTTCCAGCTGATGGAGTGGTTCTTGAAGTTGAGCTTTAGGAGGTCCATTGAGCTTCAGGAGGAGCATTTCTTCTGCCCTCCTCTGGACCTTTTTCCTTCACTCAGCTGGGAGTAGATGATCTATTTGGGAAGTTGGCTGTCATTCATCCTAACCATGTGAGACGTCCACTGAAGCTGGTTCTTGATGATGACACACTCAAGGCTATGGGGTTTGGCTTCAGCCAGGATGCTGATGGTGGTATGGTAGTTTTCTCCTCAGGCAATGTTGGTGGAATCACTCAAGGTTCTTCAGGTGGTAGTGGTAGGTGATCCCAGTTTCAGATCCATACTGCAGGACTGGCATGACAACGGCTGAAGGAAGTTCCTCCCAACCTGAGTCAGTGTGATTGATGTGGGTGTTTGAAGACATGTGTCTGCCCATGTGTGGAAAGTGTGTCGCATTCTCTCGGACCTGTTTGAGCAGTTTCACAGAAGGAAGCTTTGGAATGACCATGTTGGGTGGAGGCTGGTACAGGACCTGTGTAGGCTTCCTTGAAGGTGTTGTTGGCATACTGGAAGTCCAGGAGCAAAGTGGTGGTGACTTTCTTTTTGGTTCTCAGTCGGCTCAGGTTGAAGAGCTTTACATCCGTTCTACACATGATGTCAGTTAATGGTGATGGTGTTAATGGTGAGTTAACGGATTGTTGCCATGAAGATGTTGAAGAGCGTCGGCGTGATGACGCGGCTCTGATTTACTTCTGATTGAACACTGAAGGCTTCAATTTTTGTGCTATTTACCAGAACTGTGGTAGATGCCATCATGGAGAAGCCTCAGGATGTTGATGAATTTCTCCAGACAAATGTTCCGCTCAGGATCGTCCACAGAAGTGGGCGTGGCACGTTGTCAATGGCCTTCATGGATGCACTTTAGGTGAGGTCCAGAGGTTGGTCTCACCTCGCTGCTGTGACTTGAGAGTGAAAAGGTTTTTATGAGTTCATGTTGGATTTGATGTTTGTGATCAAAGCGGCGGTTTTGGACTTCAGCCTCTTTGCCTCCACGGGAACACGCTTGTGCGCTCGCCCACAAACTCACCGCAGCGTTTACAGCTTCATTAGTTCAGCAGCTGGCAGGAGCCGCTCGTCAGCTCGTTATGGAGGCCGAATGCTGCTGGGCGGCGTTTGTTCCGCTCTTTTAAGGCAATGGCTGTGCACGCCACACGCGGCCTCACAATATAGGTCAAAGTGCAGAGACTCTGCCCCCACCAGGCTGACTGTGATCCCTATCAAAGAGCAGATGATCGAGTCAGAGTTTGTTACAGTGGAATCAAAGTGACGGCGGGTCCGAAGGAGGCGATGGAAGAAAGAATTCAGGTCCCGCCCACCTACGTCTCCGAGGCTCCTCTGTGCAGCTTGTGTGTGCACGTATACGTGCATGTGCGACCATGAATAGGAGCCCTTGAGCCCACAGTTCACGCGCCCACGGGCCGCGTAAAAATCACTCCATTGTTCTTCAGCGTGTCAGCGAGGGCCGTTATCACGTGTTGATTTACGCCGAGCGGATACCATCCAGGACTGCGTTTGACCTCTGACCTCCTGTCATCAGTGATCAATTACACCTTCATCTGTGTGAAAGGGGAGGAGTTTACGTCATGTGACAAACACGCTCATACGTATGGGTCAAAGGACCTGAGTCTGAGACACACCCTGGACGGGACGCCAAGTTACTTCCTGAGTCAAGGCCGGGACCAGTTTCCAGCTGGGTTGACTGGAAACCGTTTGGACACAGGCAGGTGGCCTGAAGCACACTGCTGGACTCGAACCCTGGTCGTCCAACTCAACAGCACAGATCCACCTGATGTCCAGTAAAAGTCTTCAACAGAATGTTTGATTGTTAAAGATTTGAGAGAATTTTTAAAAAGCCTGAATCAGGTTCAGCCGAACAGACGTAAGTTCCAGATCAGAGGAACCTTCATCAAACCGTTCAAATGTCATCAAACACCCGTCCACACTTCAGTCGGAAAACGCTGCAGGCATCTAATTCCTGAAAAACCTCCACAGTCTGAACCTGGACAAGTTCAGACACAAAGTCTCAGCACATTTCTACTTTTCCTCTTTTCCATCCTCCTCTCCTCGTCTCTCTACCTTTGTCTGTCTCTCTCTCTCCCTCTCCATCTGTCTCTCCCTTTTGCTCTTTTTCTCTGTCTGGGTTTGTCTCTTTCTATTTTGCTCTGTCTTTCTTTCTGTCTGTCTCAGTCTCTGTCTGTCTCTCTGTGGTGCTCATTGGACCTTTGTCTCATCGCGCAGGAATGTCTTTAATGCGTTTTAATGTTGCTCGTGTGTTCCAGCGTTACCGTGTTGGAATGTAAAGCGAGAGCGTTGCAACAAAGACGTCTTTCACTGTGAAGAAGGAACGTCTCAACTTTCTCCTCAGCTTCAGTCCACGACCGCGTACTGCAGCCCAAATACTGTGAGACGAAGTTCTACCTGTGCAAAGCTGCACACAAAGCCAAACATTCGCGTCCATGAGCATGATCAATACCTAAGACTCTGTCAAGACCAAAGAGACCCTGCAGAACTGTCCCAGCATGATGTGAAAACCTCTAAACTGGACTGCGTGTCACATGCAGGGATGAGATTGTCCAGAAAGGACTAATGGCTCGTTAATGAATTAGAATGGATGAGATCAGCTGAGTTCAAGTGTTCGTGTTATACATAGGACAAGATGCCGGGCGCAACAACGATGTGGCAAGCATAAGGCAGACCCCACAGAACCTCAGCAGTGTTTCTGTGCAGACCTCTGGGTTCTGTAGCATGAAGCAGGCGAGAGTCTGCAACTCCCCTGGACATAATGTCAATAAATCATATGTTTAGTGGACAGAAAACTGTGGACATCGTTATATCCGAGATAGAAAATGACAAACATCCAGGCAGGTTTGAGACGTCTGCTGTGACACATTCACACATTCATAATAAAACTATTAGAGTTAGAAAAGACACACAGTGCAACAGGAGAACAGTAGGGGTCCCAGGACAGATCCCTGTGGCACACCACATCTTACATCTCAGTAATCAGAGATGATGTTTTCATGACACCATGTGACCACTGATACAGGCACCAACAAAAAGCAATAATCAGTGGCATCAGATGCCAAAGTGACCTCAAACCGCAACCGTGACATTTGGCAGCAAAACAGCTTCAGTGAATAATGACGAGGGACAACAAAGAATTTAATTAGTCAACATGTTTGTGCGTTTCTGATTTCATGGACTTTGGGCTTATTTAATTTAATTTATTTTCATTTATATAGCACCATATCACTACAAAGTTGCCTCAAGGCGCTTCACACAAGTAAGGTCTAACCTTACTAACCCCCAGAGCAAGAACACAGGAGACAGGTAAGGTAAGAAAAAAACTCCCTCTGATGATTTGAGGAAGAAACTTCAAGCAGACCAGACTCAAAGTGGTGACCCTCTGCTTGGGCCATGATACAGACACAAATTACAGAACAATTCACAAAACGAATATATAGGAAATGTTGCCGGTGCACAGGACAGGAGGGTTACAGAAACAGACACCACACCCATCTCTGGATGGAGCCGCACCTCAAACAGAGAGGAAAAACAGAATAAGGCATCAGAAAGACAAGAAATACAGTATAATTTGTCAGCATTAAACAACAAGAAAAACAGAAGAAATACTAAGGTGATCGCCGGCCACTAGCCCTAAGCTTCACTAACAGACCCAGAATTTAGGTAAAAGATGAGGCCGCGACACGCTCCGTTTACTAATAAAATGAATTAAAAGAGTAAAAGCATATCAGTGTACTATACCAGTATGCTAGCCATACAAAAGGGAAAATAAGTGCGTCTTAAGTCTGGACTTGAAAGTCTCCACAGAATCTGACTGTTTTATTGATGCAGGGAGATCATTCCACAGAACAGGGGCACGATAAGAGAAAGCTCTGTGACCCACAGACTTCTTATTCACCCTAGGGACACAAAGTAGTCCTACACCCTGAGAACACAGAGCCCAGGCCGGTACATAGGGTTTAATTAGGTCAGCTAGGTAGGGAGGTGCCAGTCTGTGAACAATTTTATAGGTTAGTAGCAGAACCTTAAAATCTGATCTCACTGGGACAGGAAGCCAGTGAAGAGACGCCAAAATGGGTGTAATGTGGTCAAACTTTCTGCTTCGTGTCAAAAGTCTGGCTGCAGCATTTTGAACCAACTGGAGACCCCTAATGCTAGACTGCGGTAAACCAGAAAATAGAACATTGCAGTAGTCCAATCTAGAAGAGATGAACGCATGGATCAGGGTCTCAGCATCAGCCATAGACAGGATGGGATGAATCTTCACTATATTTCGCAGGTGGAAGAAAGCAGTCCTAGTAATATCTCTAATGTGGAGGTCAAAGGACAACGTAGCACCAAAAACTACTCCAAGGTTCCTCACTTTGTCAGTGTGATGTATGACACGAGTCTAGGCTAAGCGTTAACTGGTCAAATTGATGCCGATGTCTCATTGGACCAAGAACCATCATTTCAGTCTTATCAGAGATTAAAAGTAGGAAGTTTCTAGACATCCAACTTCTCACTGCTGCAAGGCAATCTTCTAAGGATTTTATGTGGATGAGATTACCAGCAGTTATCAGCATGTATAACTGAGTATCATCAGCATAGCAGTGAACGGCAATAAGTCTGATGATTGTGAGCGTCACCTTCAGCTTTTCATGGTGCACATTTATTGATATCAGCTGACATTTTGATTTGTCATCATATTCAGTCTTATCCTCATCAGCTTGGCTCACCTGTCAGTTAAGGAACTGTGGCAGCCCTGGTCATGCTTGCTGAGGTTAAATAAATGCTGCTCACTTTTGGATGCACACTGACCGTCTGACCTGAAGAATAGATGGATGAATATGACGAGTCAGAGTCAGTTGCTGATTCAACGTCATGTGATTTCATTCAATAGATACAATAAACATTTTCATGTTTCTCCAAATTCCTACGTTGTCAAGTATAATCTCTCTTTTTTCCAGGAAGTTAACTTTCTAAATAAATATGGTGTCCAGTGTTATTTATTTGTGCATGATGACTCAACACACTCACCACTGAAGACCCACCAACAAGAAACTAAGTCAAAAACGTCCCATCAAAAGTCCAGAGAATCCTGATCGACTTTTAGGAAACTGAGGAGTGGACAATAGGGTCTCAGTGGGAAAGGGCACACACACACACACACACACAGAGCGGCTATCGTTCCCTGTGATGACGGACTGCAGGAACTTGGACGTGAGACGGGGGACGGTAGTTCCAGAGTCTCCTTTGACTCTCAACATGTCTCTTCTCCATCCAGTTCAGTCTGTCAGTGCTGTCCAATAAGGAGAGACACCGACTGGTTTTATCTGAGGGAGGAGACCAATCTAACAGTCAGACTGAGACCGAAGCACAGACAGACAAGAAGACAAAGGAACAGACAACTGTCGGGGATACAGAAAGATGACCATCGTCACCTCTGGAATTGGACTGGCGACTGAAGTAAAAGTGGGCCAAAATGTGGAATACTCACATATAAAAACACTCCTCAGACATGAGGTGCAAAATAAAACTCAGACCCAGCACCTCCTGAGTCCACACTGAGGACTTAAATTCAAAATGCTGCAGCTAGAGTACTGACGGGGACTAGAAGGAGAGAGCATATCTCACCCATATTGGCCTCCCTTCATTGGCTTCCTGTTAATTCTAGAATAGAATTTAAAATTCTTCTTCTTACTTATAAGGTTTTGAATAATCAGGTCCCATCTTATCTTAGGGACCTCGTAGTACCATATTACCCCATTAGAGCGCTTCGCTCTCAGACTGCAGGCTTACTTGTAGTTCCTAGGGTTTGTAAGAGTAGAATGGAGGCAGAGCCTTCAGCTTTCAGGCTCCTCTCCTGTGGAACCAGCTCCCAATTCAGATCAGGGAGACAGACACCCTCTCTACTTTTAAGATTAGGCTTAAAACTTTCCTTTTTGCTAAAGCTTATAGTTAGGGCTGGATCAGGTGACCCTGAACCATCCCTTAGTTATGCTGCTATAGACTTAGACTGCTGGGAGGTTCCCATGATGCACCCAGTGTTTCTTTTTATTCACCTCTTTTTGCTCTGTATGCACCACTCTGCATTTAATCATTAGTGATTGATCTCTGCTCCCCTCCACAGCATGTCTTTTTCCTGGTTCTCTCCCTCAGCCCCAACCAGTCCCAGCAGAAGACTGCCCCTCCCTGAGCCTGGTTCTGCTGGAGGTTTCTTCCTGTTAAAAGGGAGTTTTTCCTTCCCACTGTTGCCAAGTGCTTGCTCACAGGGGGTCGTTTTGACCGTTGGGGTTTTTCCGTAATTATTGTATGGCTTTTGCCTTACAATATAAAGCGCCTTGGGGCAACTGTTTGTTGTGATTTGGCGCTATATAAATAAAATTGATTTGATTTGATTTGATTTAAAGAAGACTCTCACTACTGTTAGCTTGCAATCCACCCCAGTAGTGTCTCATCCCCAAAGGAGAACCTGGACTGCTAGGATGTCCATGTAGGACCTACAAGCATGGTGCTATGTCCAGGTTTAGTCTGGTCACTTCCAGCTCCAGACTGACTGGTGTTTATGTTGGAATGTGGTCAGAATGAGATTATCCGGCTAATCCCTGATCAGAACAACGCTAATCCCCGGAGTCATCCCTCATGGAGTCTGAGCCTGTCAGATAGTCCAGAGGATCCGGACAGACTGACCTGAGCAGTATCGTCCTCCGACCTCCGTCTCTGAGTGCATTCCTCATGTCCCAAGGAAGAAAAACAGAAGAGCTGCGACTTACTTACCCACGTTAACTGCTTGCTAACAGCTTTAGAACTGTATTTGTTGAAAAGTACTGGATCTTGGGTCTGATTGGGCCCCGGGTCTTCAGGTGGCGTGGGAGTAAACTTTGACACACCAATTTCTGTCCGTGCCACATCACAAGCCGGTGGTATTTTAGGCTAAGAAAGAAAGGAAAAAGTCAAAGTGAGGCATTTATCATATTAGCTAGCAAGATCACATAATCCAGTTTGATAAAATCCTGTTTTATCCACATAACTGTTCCAAAAAGAAGTGGCTGTAGTTTACAATCATTTCTTTGGACTGGATCATTCTCTTCAAGTTGCTATTAAGTAATGACTACAGCCAAGCTAGCCAAGCACATAACAATGGCTGGACAGACTAAATGATTATGCTAGTTAGTTAGCATGTAGCAGAGTCCAACATATTAGTACTTTGAATCCATATGAGCAAATAATGTCATCTGCTAACGTAGCTATGTGCTGCATTCAAATTAAAATGTGACTGTACCGAACAGCACATTAACACTTTACCCAGAAAATTTCATATTATATTTTAAATAATTTCAGTGTAAATCAAAATCAAATCAAATCAATTTTATTTATATAGCACCAAATCACAACAAACAGTTGCCCTCCCTGAGCCTGGTTCTGCTGGAGGTTTCTTCCTGTTAAAAGGGAGTTTTTCCTTCCCACTGTTGCCAAGTGCTTGCTCACAGGGGGTCGTTTTGACCGTTGGGGTTTTACATAATTATTGTATGGCTTTGCCTTACAATATAAAGCGCCTTGGGGCAACTGTTTGTTGTGATTTGGCGCTATATAAATAAAACTGATTTGATTTGATTTGCCCCAAGGCACTTTATTTTGTAAGGCAAAGCCATACAATAATTACGTAAAAACCCCAACGGTCAAAACGACCCCCTGTGAGCAAGCATTTGGCGACAGTGGGAAGGAAAAACTCCCTTTTAACAGGAAGAAACCTCCAGCAGAACCAGGCTCAGGGAGGGGCAGTCTTCTGCTGGGACTGGTTGGGGCTGAGGGAGAGAACCAGGAAAAAGACATGCTGTGAAGGGGAGCAGAGATCAATCACTAATGATTAAATGCAGAGTGGTGCATACAGAGCAAAAAGAGAAAGAAACACTCAGTGCATCACGGGAACCCCCCAGCAGTCTAAGTCTATAGCAGCATAACTAAGGGATGGTTCAGGGTCACCTGATCCAGCCCTAACTATAAGCTTTAGCAAAAAGGAAAGTTTTAAGCCTAATCTTAAAAGTAGAGAGGGTGTCTGTCTCCCTGATCTGAATTGGGAGCTGGTTCCACAGGAGAGGAGCCTGAAAGCTGAAGGCTCTGCCTCCCATTCTACTCTTACAAACCCTAGGAACTACAAGTAAGCCTGCAGTCTGAGAGCGAAGCACTCTATTGGGGTGATATGGTACTACGAGGTCCCTAAGATAAGATGGGACCTGATTATTCAAAACCTTATAAGTAAGAAGAAGAATTTTAAATTCTATTCTAGAATTAACAGGAAGCCAATGAAGAGAGGCCAATATGGGTGAGATATGCTCTTTCCTTCTAGTCCCCGTCAGTACTCTAGCTGCAGCATTTTGAATTAACTGAAGGCTTTTTAGGGAACTTTTAGGACAACCTGATAATAATGAATTACAATAGTCCAGCCTAGAGGAAATAAATGCATGAATTAGTTTTTCAGCATCACTCTGAGACAAACACCTTTCTGATTTTAGAGATATTGCGTAAATGCAAAAAAGCAGTCCTACATATTTGTTTAATATGCGCTTTGAATGACATATCCTGATCAAAAATGACTCCAAGATTTCTCACAGTATTACTAGAGGTCAGGGTAATGCCATCCAGAGTAAGGATCTGGTTAGACACCATGTTTCTAAGATTTGTGGGGCCAAGTACAATAACTTCAGTTTTATCTGAGTTTAAAAGCAGGAAATTAGAGGTCATCCATGTCTTTATGTCTGTAAGACAATCCTGCAGTTTAGCTAATTGGTGTGTGTCCTCTGGCTTCATGGATAGATAAAGCTGGGTATCATCTGCGTAACAATGAAAATTTAAGCAATGCTGTCTAATAATACTGCCTAAGGGAAGCATGTATAAAGTGAATAAAATTGGTCCTACTAGCACAGAACCTTGTGGAACTCCATAATTAACCTTAGTCTGTGAAGAAGATTCGCCATTTACATGAACAAATTGTAATCTATTAGATAAATATGATTCAAACCACCGCAGGGCAGTACCTTTAATACCTATGGCATGCTCTAATCTCTGTAATAAAATTTTATGGTCAACAGTATCAAAAGCAGCACTGAGGTCTAACAGAACAAGCACAGAGATGAGTCCACTGTCTGAGGCCATAAGAAGATCATTTGTAACCTTCACTAATGCTGTTTCTGTACTATGATGAATTCTAAACCCTGACTGAAACTCTTCAAATAGACCATTCCTCTGCAGATGATCAGTTAGCTGTTTTACAACTACCCTTTCAAGAATTTGTGAGAGAAAAGGAAGGTTGGAGATTGGCCTATAATTAGCTAAGATAGCTGGGTCAAGTGATGGCTTTTTAAGTAATGGTTTAATTACTGCCACCTTAAAAGCCTGTAGTACATAGCCAACTAATAAAGATAGATTGATCATATTTAATATCGAAGCATTAAATAATGGTAGGGCTTCCTTGAGCAGCCTGGTAGGAATGGGGTCTAATAGACATGTTGATGGTTTGGAGGAAGTAACTAATGAAAATAACTCAGACAGAACAATCAGAGAGAAAGAGTCTAACCAAATACCGGCATCACTGAAAGCAGCCAAAAAGAATGATATGTCTTTGGGATGGTTATGAGTAATTTTTTCTCTAACAGTTAAAATTTTATTAGCAAAGCAAGTCATGAAGTCATTACTAGTTAAAGTTAAAGGAATACTCAGCTCAATAGAGCTCTGACTCTTTGTCAGCCTGGCTACAGTTCTGAAAAGAAACCTGGGGTTGTTCTTATTTTCTTCAATTAGTGATGAGTAGTAAGATGTCCTAGCTTTACGGAGGGCTTTTTTTTTATAGAGCAACAGACTCTTTTTCCAGGCTAAGTGAAGATCTTCTAAATTAGTGAGACGCCATTTCCTCTCCAACTTACGGGTTATCTGCTTTAAGCTGCGAGTTTGTCAGTTATACCACGGAGTCAGGCACTTCTGATTTAAGGCTCTCTTTTTCAGAGGAGCTACAGCATCCAAAGTTGTCCTCAATGAGGATATAAAACTATTGACGAGATAATCTATCTCACTCACAGAGTTTAGGTAGCTACTGTGCCCTGTGTTGGTATACGGCATTGGGGAACATAAAGAAGGAATCATATCCTTAAACCTAGTTACAGCGCTTTCTGAAAGACTTCTACTGTAATGAAACTTATTCCCCACTGCTGGGTAGTCCATCAGAGTAAATGTAAATGTTATTCAGAAATGATCAGACAGAAGGGGGTTTTCAGGGAATACTGTTAAGTCTTCAATTTCCATACCATAAGTCAGAACAAGATCTAAGGTATGATTAAAGTGGTGGGTGGACTCATTTACATTTTGAGCAAAGCCAACTGAGTCTAATAATAGATTAAATGCAGTGTTGAGGCTGTCATTCTCAGCATCTGTGTGGATGTTAAAATCGCCCACTATAATTATCTTATCTGAGCTAAGCACTAAGTCAGACAAAAGGTCGGAAAATTCACAGAGAAACTCACAGTAACGACCAGGTGGACGACAGATAACAACAAATAAAACTTGTTTTTGGGACTTCCAATTTGGATGGACAAGACTAAGAGTCAAGCTTTCAAATGAATTAAAGCTCTGTCTGGGTTTTTGATTAATTAATAAGCTGGAGTGGAAGATTGCTGCTAATCCTCCGCCTCGGCCCGTGCTACGAGCGTTCTGGCAGTTAGTGTGACTCGGGGGTGTTGACTCATTTAAACTAACATATTCATCCTGCTGTAACCAGGTTTCTGTAAGGCAGAATAAATCAATATGTTGATCAATTATTATATCATTTACTAACAGGGACTTAGAAGAGAGAGATCTAATGTTTAATAGACCACATTTAACTGTTTAGTCTGTGGTGCAGTTGAAGGTGCTATATTATTTTTTCTTTTTGAATTTTTATGCTTAAATAGATTTTTGCTGGTTATTGGTGGTCTGGGAGCAGGCACCGTCTCTACAGGGATGGGGTAATGAGGGGATGGCAGGGGGAGAGAAGCTGCAGAGAGGTGTGTAAGACTACAACTCTGCTTCCTGGTCGCAACCCTGTATAGTCACGGTTTGGAGGATTTAATAAAATTGTCCAGATTTCTAGAAATGAGAGCTGCTGGGATGGATGCCGTCTCTCCTAACAAGACCAGGTTTTCCCCAGAAGCTTTGCCAATTATCTATGAAGCCTACCTCATTTTTTGGACACCACTCAGACAGACAGCAATTCAGGGAGAACATGCGGCTAAACATGTCACTCCTGGTCCGATTGGGGAGGGGCCCAGAGGAAACTACAGAGTCCGACATTGTTTTTGCAAAGTTACACACCGATTCAATGCTAATTTTAGTGACCTCCGATTGGCGTAACCGGGTGTCATTACTGCCGACGTGAATTACAATCTTACCAAATTTACGCTTAGCCTTAGCCAGCAGTTTCAAATTTCCTTCAATGTCGCCTGCTCTGGCCCCCGGAAGACAACTGACTATGGTTGCTGGTGTCGCTAACTTCACATTTCTCAAAACAGAGTCGCTAATAACCAGAATTTGTTCCTCGGCGGGTGTGTCGCCGAGTGGGGAAAAACAGTTAGAAATGTGAACGGGTTGGCGGTGTACACGGGGCTTCTGTTTAGGACTACGCTTCCTCCTCACAGTCACCCAGTCGGCCTACTTTCCCGGTTGTTCGGGATCCGCTGGAGGGGAACTAACAGCGGCTAAGCTACCTTGGTCTGCACCGACTACAGGGGCCTGGCTAGCTGTAGGATTTTCCAAGGTGCGGAACCGAGTCTCCAATTCGCCCAACCTGGCCTCCAAAGCTATGAATAAGCTACACTTATTACAAGTACCATTACTGCTAAAGGAGGCCGAGGAATAACTAAACATTTCACACCCAGAGCAGAAAAGTGCAGGAGAGACAGGAGAAGCTGCCATGCTAAACCAGCTAAGAGCTAGTAGCTGCGCTAAGCTAGCGGATTCCTAAAAACAGACAAAGTGAATAATGTGTAAATAATTTAGAGGTGATTCAGCAGAGGGAGTGCTTTAGTTAAGGTACGTGAAGATTACACGGTGAAACAAATCGTTATCTAGTTAACTAGATCAATCTAACTGCGCAGATTAAACAGCTAACAGATACTGAAAAACACCGCTGTGCATCGGAACAGGAAGTGATACAATACCGCAGTGAGAGCCAACCAGCAGTAGAGAATCAGATGAGTGCATGTGCGGAAATGTCAGCTCCCTAAATCAACATGAATCTGTAAATATTCATTCTACTTAGCTGTGAGTGGTGACCAAACAAGCTAACTGTGCTAACTCAGTTAATACAAATGTTCAACAAGCCAGCAGGTTTGACTAGTTAACAACCAGGTTAGATCAAAAACGGACTATTTGACCACATGTACTGACTTACAGCTGGAACGTTACATGATTACCTTCATGTTAGCAGCACAATAGTGGCAGCAGTTCCCGCAAGAAGTCCAAGTTCCAAGCTTAAAGTCCCACCAATAAATTAGGTTTGATGTGATGGTCCGCGAATAGAACAGCTTTGTAGTAAAGCAAGAGGGGCTTCAACTCCACACATACGGTGAACAAGTGACTCAAGTTTGTTGAGGCTCTGTTGACTTTGTTAAGCAGTGAGATTTATCAATCAGCTTGTCCTTTGCTCTTGTCCTTTGTTCTGGACAGTGCCTGGAGTTCCGTGAAGGGGCGGTGACGGGCGATATGTGCGAGGACCTGTGTGTGCTCAGCCTGGTCGAGTACAAGCGCTGCCTCTACTACGAAAATGGAAAGAAAGTCATCGAGGCACGCTGGCGAGGAAACAAAGTTATCCTCAAGTCCAAGCTGGAAAATTTCTCCTCCTATGAGCCTCTGGGAATACTGGACTATCAGGTGAGGTCCGTCCACATGGCACAGATGATCCAACCCAATGAGCAAGAGAATCTCAGCTCCCAAAGTACTTCTAAAATAGGTCATTAAAGTCTTTTTCTGATTCTTCAACAGGACACTGCAGAGGAGCTGTCTCCTGTCGATGTAGTTTTCTACGCCACTCTAGAAGTAAGTTATAACCTTGGAAATGTCTTATCAGAGTCTAAAGCCTGGTTCACACAACAGGATTTTAAAATTATCTTTAGGTTTTCAAAACCTGAGAGACCACACACATGAAGATAAAAAAATCATAGATCTAACAGTGTTGGTCGTACAGTGTGTGGTGTTCAGCCACACGGCGGGGACAACAACACCACACACGAACAGATTTCACACACCAACATTCTCAGGTCAGACAGGAAATCTCGCAAAATCTCTCGAGATTAAACATGACTTCAGAGTAAAGAAACGGAGATACTTTGTGAACTATTTAAAACAGAGGGAAAGAACAATACAAAAAGGAAAAGAAAAGGCATTCTTTAAAGGAGTGGCTACAGCGCGACCACTGAACTTTCTGGTAAGTCAGAACAGCTGTTTTGATTTGATTTTCCACTCCGTGCATCCGTCACCTTGCTTTCTGATTGGCTGCACGTCACATTCAGCAGGCTGCGTGCTCGTTTGTGATTGGAGGACACAACACACGCTGCGATATCGGGCCAAAAAAATCCAACATGTTGAATATCCCCGATTTGCGATCGGAGCGCTCCTGACGTCCTTCCAAGCAGATCAGAGCACTCTGAACACACCACCCACGGCAGGAATATCTGATAAGATTATCTTGAGCGTCATCACGATTGTCGGGGCGTCCTTAAGATTGTCGGAAGGGGAAGGTCAGGTCCGATATCAGCCTAATTATCCTGCCGTGTGAACAACACGGTTAATATCCTGTTGCACAAATAAAACATCCAGTTTCACATTCAAGGTGTCAAACTGGTCAAAGGTCTTCACTGGAGTCGTTGGTATCACTGTAGTGAAGTTGAAGGTTTCCTCGTACATCTATACCAGTCATTAGGACAGAGGACATTAGCAAAAGTGTTGGCTTAGTTTTATGAATTGATTATAGATGCATCATTAACATCAAATTAAAAGTAGTAGCAGATGCCGGAGTGAGCACTTAAGGGCACCATGTGCACAGGTCAGAACAGCCTTCATAGGTACTTTGTTTGCAATATTCTGTTTGGAGGTACAAAAAAAATACCCAAGCTCAACAGTAGTCAATTCAAAGTACTAGCACACAAAAGTCCTCCATTAACTTGATATGCTTTTCTCTGTCAAAGGTACGAAACTCTCTGGGGCTGACAGAGGAAGGTGAGGAGGAAGAAGTAGGAGGCAGCAACAGCTCTCTTGCAAGACTTTGGGGCAAAAAGCTAAAAGGCAGAGAAAGACCGTACTCCAGAGCTGAACTGGCCTCGCTGTGGTCACTACTACAACAGGAAGAGTACACCTTTCTCAGGTAAAAGACCTTTGTCAGGGCAAAGACCTTTCTCAGGTACAGGACCTTTGTCAGGGAAAAGACCTTTGTCAGGTAAAGGACCGGTGTCGGGGCAAAGACCTTTCTCAGGTAAAGGACCTTTGTCGGGGAAAAGACCTTTGTCAGGTAAAGGACCACTGTCGGGGCAAAGACCTTTCTCAGGAAAAAGACCTTTGTCGGGGCAAAGACGTTTCTCAGGTAAAGGACCTTTGTCGGGGAAAAGACCTTTGATGGGGAAAAGACCTTTGTCAGGTAAATGACCTTTGTCGGGGCAAAAACCTTTGTCGGGTAAAAGACCTTTCTCAGGTAAAGGACCTTTGTCGGGGAAAAGACCTTTGTCGGGTAAAGGACCTTTGTCAAGGAAAAGACCTTTGTTGGGGCAAAGATGTTTCTCAGGTAAAGGATCTTTGTCGGGGAAAAGACCTTTGTCAGGTAAAGGACCTTCGCCGGAGAAAAGACCTTTGTCAGGTAAAGGGCCTTTGTCGGGGAACAAACCTTTCTCAGGTAAAGGACCTGTGTTGCGGAAAAGACATTTTTCAGGTAAAGGACCTTTGTTGGGGAAAAGACCTTTTTCAGGTAAAGGACCTTTGTCGGGGAAAGGACCTTTGTTGGGGAACAAACCTTTCTCAGGTAAAGGACCTTTGTCTGGGAAAAGATGTTTCTCAGGTAAAGGACCTTTGTTGGGGAAAAGACCTTTCTTAGGTAAAGGACCTTTATCTGGGCAAAGACCTTTGCTGGGGAAAAAACCTTTGTCTTGGAGAGAGGGACTTGGAGCTCACTAATTCCGAATTTCCAACGGAATTGATAAGGCGACCATGTCCTTACTGGTTGTACTTAGCTTAGCTAACTGCTATAGCCCGTAGCATCCTCATGGCTATTTGAGGACGCCTGATGGCAAATGTTATTGTTTGACACGTGATTTAGCGGTATTAAGACAGCTTGTAATCGGCCATCAAATCGTGTGTCAAAGTTCACTGATGTTGACTGGAACTGGAATGGGCTAAAAGCCAATACGTAGCACAGAGTTCCAAAAATAAAGCTGGCGAGACAATAAGACGAAGAACAGGTGACGGACAAAGAGCGAACGTGCACGTGAGCGTGACCTGAACTCATAAATCACCTGATGGTTGTTTTTTATTGAAGTCTCACTGTCCTGAGTGTAAACTTCTGACAACAGGCCACTCGGACGCCTCAAGTGTACACTGCGGAGCACCTTGCTCATAGGTACTTCAAACCACCACCAACAGTCTGACAGGCATTGAGGTGTTGAGGAATCAAACTACCAACCCTCTGATTAACTCACTTTTTGGAGTCAGATTTCAGGTGTTTCTTTGCCTCACCACTGGTCTTTGAGGGACATCGGGTTCTCTAGGATTCATATGGGTGTCCATAACTGGTTCTGTTGGATTTTTATTGTTCTGCTGAACCTTCATCTCATCCTTCGTGTTCTCCAGAGTCCTGCAGGACCTCAGCACCCATGTGGCCAAGGTGCTCGGCTCCTGTGGTCATTTCTACGCTGTGGAGTACCTGTCTGCCGGACATGCCTGGGACCAGAACATCTTCTCCCTGGAAGACATTGCTGGGCTGCCGGGTGGAGGAAGAGGCCCGTACGCAGGAGGCCGTGGGAGGTGGACCTCCAGGGAGATGGTTCATCGTATTGCACTGAGCTTCCTGGACATGGTGTGGCACTTTGACAATGACTTCAGCCACAGACTGCACCTGTGTGACATCAAACCGGAGAACTTTGCTATCAGGAAGGACTTGACGGTGAGACCAGAACCAAAACCAAACCTCAAACCTTGTTTTCTGAGATTCTACTGAGTAGATCCAAACCAAAAAGCTGGAGAAGAAACAATAAAGGGAGTTCCATCCATCCATCCATTTTCTTCCGCTTATCCTAGGTCGGGTTGCGGGAGCAGCAGCTCAAGCAAAGGCGCCCAGACCTCCCGATCCACACACACCTCCCCCAGCTCCTCTGGGTGAACCCCTAGGCGTTCCCAAGCCAGCTGAGAGAAGTCCCTCCAGCATGATCTGGGTCTTCCCCGGGGCCTCCTCCCGATGGGACGTGCCCAGAACACCTCTCCAGCGAGGCGTCCAGGGGGCATCCGGCAAAGATGCCTGAGCCACCTCAGCTGGCTCTTTTCGACGTGCTCGACTCCAAGCTCCTCCGGAGTGACAGAGCTCCTCACCCTATCTCTAAGGGAGCGCCCAGCCACCCTGCGGAACAAACTCATCTCGGCCGCTTGTACTCGTGATCTTGTTCTTTCGGTCATGAGCTAAATCTCACGACCATAGGTGAGGGTCTGAACGTAGATTGATCGGTAAATCGAGAGCTTTGCCCCCCTGCTCAGCTCTCTCTTCACCACGACGGTCCGATACAGTGACTGCATCACTGCAGACGCTGCACCGATCCGTCTATCGATCTCACGCTCCATCCATCCCTCACTCGTGAACAAGACCCCAAGATACTTAAACTCCTCACCTGAGGCAAGGACACCCCACCGACCTGAAGAGGGTAAGACACCTTTTTCCGGTCGAGAACCATGGCCTCGGATTTGGTGGTGCTGATCTTCATCCCGGATGCTTCATACTCGGCTGCAAACCACCCCAGTGCATGCTGAAGTTCCTGGTTTGATGAAGCATCATCCGCAAACAGCAGAGATGAGATTCTGTGGTTCCCAAACTGGACCCCGTCTACACCCTGGCTGCGCCTAGAAATTCTGTCCATAAAGGTAATGAACAGAACCGGTGACAAAGGGCAGCCCTGGTGGAAGCCAATGTTCACTGGAAACAGGTTTGACTTACTACCGGCAATGCGAACCATCTCCTGCTGCGGTCGTACAGGGACCGGATAGCCTTTAGTAAAGGACCCCAGACCCCGTACTCCCGGAGCACCCCCCACAAGGCTCCTCAAGGGACACGGTCAAACACCTTCTCCAGATCCACAAAGCGCATGTGGACTGGTTGGGGGAACTCCCATGAACCCTCGAGCACCTGATGGAGGGTGTAGAGCTGGTCCAGTGTGCTGTGACCAGGACGAAAACCACACTGCTCCTCCTGAATCCAAGGTTCGACTATCGGTCGAATTCTCAACAGCTACCCATCCGCACTATAGAGCGTGTTGGCGAAGAGCTGTTTCCGCCTCCTGAGGCGTCGGACAGTTTGCCAAAGGTAGTTTTTTTTTTTAACTGAGGTCATTTGAGAGGTAGAAATTAAATTAACTTTTCAGCCAAAAAGTCAAGAAAATGAGAAACGAAGATGTTTATGTTCAACACAAACACTGAAAATCTGACTTCACCTGGAAACAGGATTCCACTGGACCAAAGTCTAGAATCAGCCAAATATTAAATAAACAAAATAACGGATTCCCCCCCCATCCAACTGATCCTTTTATACAACATTTTACTGCAGTTCCTAAAAAAATATAAATACACTGTTTGGTAAATTGGCTAGGAGTGGATTTTTTTTTTTTCAGTTTTCATGGTGTCTTGGTGGCTCCCCTCACCATTTTGTGCAAATTCACTCAGATTGTCTGGACACTAATGTTTAGAACCTTGAAGTCAACTATGAACGTGTGGTTAGTGTGTGGACTGGTTGGAAAATGGACTGGTAAATGGACTGCATATATATATATATATATATATATATATATATATATGTATATATATATATGTATATATATATATATATATATATATATATATATAGCTTTTCCATCTGCATCAGTCGCTCAAAGTGCTTTACAATAATGCCTCACATTCGCACCGATATGAGGGTGCTGCCATACAAGGTGTCCACTACACACCGGGAGCAATAGACAGATGCTGACAGATTGGGTTGGACAGATGCTTTTCTGCAGCGCAGACGTCTCAGGGTCTGGGTCAAAGTATTATGTTTTTAAGATCAGAGTCCTGGTGTCACTGACCGAATGGTCCAGACTAAAAATCGGTCTGCCCTGCCTTCATTGCATATGCATCATTTCAGACCACAGCAGCACGTGAGTCTGTTTCTCTGAGTCTGACTCTGAGTCTGACTCTCTTCACCCAAAGCGATCAAACGTTATAATGTGATTATTAACCGTCAGATGACAAAGTAAAACCTCTTAAATCATTCTAAAGTCAGTTTTAAACAGAAATGAGGCGATAATCGGTGAGTTGTTACTGATGCTCTGACGTAGACGAAACAAAAGCACGTCAGACTCAGACGTGCTGCTGCGATGCTGTTATTGGTCCACCGTCTTTTATTATGAAATAATGCTGAATTTATGTAGAATTAATTGTTGTGCAGGGCGGCACAGTGCCTTAGTGGTTAGCACTGTTGCCTCACAGCAAGAAGGTCATGGGTTCGATTCCCACCTGTGTCCTTTCTGTGTGGAGTTTGCGTGTTCTCCCCGTGTTTGTGTGGGTTCCCTCCAGGTTAGAAGGACTGGAAACTTTAAACTGTCCGTAGGTGTTAATGTGTTTGTTTGTCTGTATGTGACCCTGCAACAGACTGGTGTCCTGTCCAGGGTGAACCCTGCCTCAGGCCCTGTGACTGCTGGGATAGGCTCCAGCCCCCTGTGACCCTTAATTGGAGTAAGCGTTGAAGATCAGTGAGTGAGTGATTGTTGTACAAAAGCTTCAGATATCTGTCACTGAGACAGATGATGACTGGAGGCAGTTTGAAGCAGAAACGAGGTGATAATCGGTGAACTGCGGCTGACGCTCCAAAATGCAGCATGTGCACTGAAGGCCAAGGGACCAATCTTTGGGGGGACCGTTCGGTCGGTGACACCTGATCAGTGGTTTTGTGTTAACTGACCACAGAGGCCCTGACGGTCTACAAAGGTTTTACAGACGGCACTCCGACTGCAGGTCTGCTGCTGTTTTCATTGGAGTTCTTGTTTTATGGGCGTCATAAACCGCCGGCTTCTAAATTTGTTCCATGTCAGCAACTTTACAGGAAAAACAGCAACACGCCGCGCCTTCCCGCTTCACCACGTTTGGACCTATGCTCCACCTTTTGCTCCACTGCTCCACCCATTTTTGAGTGAAATTGATTTGTTGCTCCAGATGAAGGGAGATGAAGTC
Source organism: Thalassophryne amazonica (assembly GCF_902500255.1). Taxonomy (NCBI): domain Eukaryota; kingdom Metazoa; phylum Chordata; class Actinopteri; order Batrachoidiformes; family Batrachoididae; genus Thalassophryne; species Thalassophryne amazonica. The sequence continues at coordinate 3,724,844 of NC_047103.1, forward strand.
GTTTAGATTGTGTTTTGTTGTTGCCGCTGGACACTGTGGTGTTAAATTAACCACAAACTGAAAAAATGGCCAGATCCGTCGGACTCAGCTGGTTCTTGTTTCTCTGCTCTGAGGAGAAAAGTGACAGAAATTCTCTGGATTTATTACGAACTAAATTCAAACTTTTCCTGGCGGTAAAAACCATCATTAGCATGTCCGTTCTGCTGCCGTGTCTCACCAAACAGCTAGCCCCCCCCCCCAAAAAAGAAAATTAAAAACAGTTTGGTTTTATTAAATGGACTTTAAAACTGTTCCAAGACATGATCAATACACATTTATTGATGACACAAAACTATATCGTGCAAATATATTTACCGCATTTTTTTTTCAGGGTGTGTCTGATGTAGCTAGGACACTGACTAACCCGTTCACTATCGTCACCTATAAAATCAGCTAGCTTGTTTTTAGCTTTAATTAAAATGAATGTTTTGAACCAAGTTGTGAGTAAATAATGTGCTCAGTAAGGAGACGCTGCCCCCTGCAGGCAGCACATCTCTGGCGACAGAAATGTTCTATGTTTGCATGTAAAAAAAAAAATAAATAATAATAATAATTATATATATATATATATATATATATATATATATATATAGTGTAATTCAGAAAGTAGCTCTCATTTTTCACACACACATTTAGATTTTCTGTTGATGAAGAATTTTTAAAGTGATTCATTTTTCCATCTTTCCTCACATTTCATCGTAATCCTTGTGGTCATTGTTCAGATGTCACATGGTGTCTTGACAAACGACTTCTCTAGAACAACAGGTTAAAAGGCAGTTATTTTGTTTGGGGGCCCCCTGGTGGTTGGAGGTCTGTAAACGTCAGACGTTTGGTCTCTCCGGTGTCTCTGACAGGTCGTTGCCATTGACGTTGATATGGTGTTCTTTGAGCCGAAGATGAGGGACATCCTGGACCAGAACTGCAGCACTGATGATGACTGTAACTTCTTCGACTGCTCGTCCAGGTGCATCCTGCACAAACGCAGGTGCAGCCGCCATCGAAGGAACAGCAACCTGCAGGTAAACAACATCATCCACGGCCAAAGAAACGACAACAGGGGGAAAAAAGTACAAAGATTTTTTTTCAGTGTCTTTAAAGTTTATATTTGAGGTTTGAAAGTGTGCAATGATCCTCAATCAATCAGTCAATCAATCAATCAATCAAATCCTTTATTTTACCAGATAGGCATCACTGAGATTAAAAATCTCTTTTCCAAGAGTGATGTGACCAGGAGGGCAGAACAGTGTTCCAACAATAAAATGTTAAAATAAACCAATACAGACACGCTACAACTTTAAAACAAGCCAAATACAATAACAGACATGACATAAAAAACAGTGAGGACCAGACGTGTAAAACAAGCATCGATCAAACACAATCACACAGTCCAAGAGAATTCCTTTCCATGTGGGTTATGATGTGTTTACATTACATAAATAAGATGGAACCAGTCCAATCAAGGATTTATAAATGACGGATAACCACCGAGAGGATCTGCGAGCATGTAGTGATGCCCAATCTGCCACAGCATACAGTGTGCAGTGGTGTACCCGACTACCACAAGTGCTGAGTGGTACACGGTGATCCTAAATATGAAAGTTGGGAATTCTCTCCAATCTGTCTGCGTAGACATTTCTGTTCCAGCTAAGAACTTAAAAAAAAACAAAAGAGTTTCTAACAACACTTTAGCTTGTAAAATAAATGTAATCTATATTATAATAGCCAAGTGGCCTCTGTGCGTGTGTTTAACATTGATCACACAGAATCCAGGGAGAGCTGACATTTGCCGTTTAGTATGTTTATATATTCTGGTTCAAGGATGAACGGCACCAAAACAGAACGTTGATAGGGCCAATATTTTTAAAGAAACTATGGATATTAGCTAATGTTGCTCATTACATTCTGGACTAACACAACATCCCAGCAGGGGGCAGTAAATCACCTTTATATTATGTGTGCATGATTCTGTTTAGTAAGTTCAATGTAAGTATATAATATAATTGTATGTTAAAAATACATGGATGACACAAGAAAGTGAAAATACCTATTTTCATTGTGGTCCATTTAAAAATCAAATAATAGAATAGAAGTAATAATAAAATATAATTACAATAATAATATTCAGTGATTTGGAAATCTTCATGTATCCATCCCCTGACTTGTCTGAAGAAAACTGGCAATAAAATTTATTTTTATTTACAGGCAGTGTTGCCACAGTTACTTTGAAAAAGTAATCCAATTACTGATTACTGATTACTCCTTGAAAAAGTAACTTAGTTACTTTACTGATTACTCAATTGTAAAAGTAACTAAGTTAGATTACTAGTTACTTTTTTAGTTACTTTTCCCAGCTGTCGACAACAACCCTCTGCCACCTCAACATGACAATGATACCTGTTTTGCCAAAAGTCACTTTATAGTCACCCTTTCTTGACTTCAATGAAAATAAATACTTATTTTATAAAAAGTAAACTAAAGACCTCTTTCTTGACCTCATATTTAACTGTTGACAGCACTGTAACAGTAAAACTTCTAACCTACATTGTTTATAAATGTAACTATTAAATTCTTTCTAACATTTTTCTAACATTTAAATTTTCTCTAAACATTTTACTTTGTCAAAATTATTATTATTATAAGTAGTATTAGTAGTTGTAGTAAAAAAAAGGCTTCAAAACTGGACCTTTAATCTAGGGGTGTTGTGGGGGGGACATCCCTGCCCCACGCCCCCATTCCATCTGGATTTGCCCCTGCTTTGGCGTTTGAGCACAAAGAATGGATAACATTTATTTATGCAGAAAACATGACCAGATTTACAGGTCAGAAAGTTTTATTGCATTTTCACATCATGTGGTCCTCAGAAAGAGAGTTTAGGTGCATTTGAGTGGAAAATAGTGTTAGTTGTTGACGCTTTGCGTATATCAGCTCACAGCTCACTTAAAGGGGGCAGTTCAGTCGAACCCTGACCTCCTGCCCACAGACCAAGTTTAATGCTGCTGTTGACCCACAATGAAAAATAATAATGACGCACAGTGACATGAGAAGTAACTTTAATCTGATTACTGATTTGGAAAGATTAACGCGTTAGATTACTCGTTACTAAAAGAAGTGGTCAGATTAGAGTAACGTGTTACTAAGTAACATGTTACCGGCATCACTGGTTATAGGTATTATGAAGTCTTAGAGATTTGCTTTCAGTTGGAGTCTGAGGAAGATCATTTTAGATTTTTTTTTAGCTTCACTCATTTTCACATGAAAAGAGTAACTTTCCAAATGATCCCACAATCATTTGTAGAAAGTTTTTAGTTATTTATTTATTTATTTATTCAAATTTCATTTTTAAAAGAGCAGGCTTGACAAATCAGTTCAGGTTCCGGCAGCTCTTGTTCAAACATTGTTTATATATATATATATATATATATATATATATATATATATATATATATATATATATATATATATATATATATATATATATATATATATATTTAGATTTAATTTATTCTGTTAAAGAAAAGTTATACACTCCCACTTAAAAATGCTGGAAAAGCAAAACTGTCAATATGACAGAAAAACTAAACTACTGTGTGTAAATTTACATTCACAGTCAGTGTCACAGTGTTAAGCTGTGAGACACGGGCCTCTTCCTCACTGGATTAAAAGGTACTGTGTCTCTTTTTGGAAGTTGAGAGCAAATGCTATATCCATGATTAAATATTAATGTGTTTTAACCTTTTCAGCATTATTTATAACCTTTTCATGATAATTTATTTTATTAACTTAGACTTTGACAGAAACATGCAGAAAAGTTTGATATTAAATATTACAATGTCATTTTTTGTCAATTATTCTTGCTTTCAGTAAATCTAAAACCACTCAAAATTGGTAAAATAGGGCTTGCCAATAACATTTTAGAGGTATAAAATACTTTTTTTTTTTTTTTTGGTGGTGGTGGTGGGGGGGGGGGGGGGGGGGTTCTTGTTGCATTTTGGAAATGAGGAAATGCCTCCGTCCTGAAAACAGTTCATGTATTCAGAGTGGGTGTGCTATCTAGTGTTCAGGAGAAGAAACTTCAGTCACTGACCCAACAACAAGTGTACCAAAACATCAAATCTAGGCTTCCATCTTAGATGTACCTTCTGGCAAACTGCAGCTCTAGTTTTGAGATCTGCACAACAAATGGTCTCAGAATTATATCATATCGGTTTTTGTTTTTTGTTGTTGTTGTCATTATTTATTTATTTTTCTCAATTTAGCTTTGCTAAGGGACCCATTCAGAACACTTCTATTATAATTTTTACACTTAAGTTTATATCGCGATATATACCGTTACCGTGAAGGGATTCAATTTGTACTGTGATATTCATTTTAGGTCATATCGCCCACCCCTACTGTATCCTAACCTTATGATAAGTGCAAAATGAGTGTGGTATTATTACTGTTTTGTTTAAGAATGTTTAATTTCCACTGTTGCTGCACTTTGTGTCAAATCATAGTCATATTGTATATTATATTAATATGACAATATTGAGATATGATCATTTGGCCATATTGTACAGCCCTACTGTCAACTAGCTGAAAACTTTGAATATTAATTTACATCTACATTTAAAAAATGCTTAAAGCAGCAGGGGGTTAAGAGAGCTGTAATTAGGGGGTCTGGGGGGTCTCCCCCCCCCCAAAGCTGAAAGGTTTTAGGCATGCTAATGCTCCCCAGAAGCATTTCCTCAAAAAAAGTCTGAAGGACCTAAATGACATGGTGAGATGCTGAAGAGCTTCGCTCATTCATGTCTGCAACATATACATATTAATAATAATAATAATAATAATAGTGTGTATATAACAAGAACCTATACAATTTATAAATACATGAAGACAGTAAATTAACATAAAAAAATTACTCAGATAACAGGAAATTAAAGGGTTGAGTTCTTCTTCTAAAAACTGTTGAGGTCTAAGGTTCTGGGAACATTCTGGACTCACGCTGCATTCCAACTCCTTATAGAAACTTTGCATAATTTATTACCACCCTTGAAAAATGTTAGCTCCCTATTTTATAAATGTGACCCAATCTAGAGCCCATGAATCCCCACGGGCAACACGCTAGTTTAATTTAATAATACAATGTCGTACCGTAGGAGCATAAAATAAGGAACGGAATGTGACCTTTTAACCTCTTAAAATAGATCAAAGTTAGCCATCTTTGAACTTGTCCAAGGTCTGTGTCCCAAAAATGTTCCCTGTAAATTTGAAGACCGCAGCAGTAAGAGAACTGGACTTATGCTAAACACAGACGGACAGACAGACGCAAAGTCTTTGCAGTACCCGATGGCCATATTTTGGCCTCAGGTAAAAATTTAAGAGGATTTTTGTGAAGCATCAAATCACTGAACAAATGTAAAAAAAAAAAAAAAACTATTTAAATAAGTCAGAATTAAAACTTGAAAGAATAAAACCAGAAAAGAAATTTTAAAATGATAAAAAAATATATATATATATATAGTGAAACAGAAAATCCTTTTCTGATTTCTATAATTTTTGTATAATGTAAAATATTAAAAGAACACAGATGTTCATACAAATTATGTTTTGAACCAAAGCTTTTTTCTGCTTTGATGTTCATTCTTTCCTATAATTCACATCAGATTTATTTTTTATTTTTGCTGTACTGTGAGAAAAGCTCAAACGTTTGATACCTGGAGCAGCTGAACCTGTTGCCGGCCAGTGTGCATCTCACTGATGATGATGGGTTGATAAATTACAGGCGTTGTGCCGCTGCCAGACGTCTGTGGGATTCTGGGAGAGTCATCATTCCCACGTTTAATTACAGACGTGGAGTAAACGCCACAGGTGGAGCCACAATTAGAGAAAAACTGACGACACTCAACATTTTGTCATCAGCAACAGCAATATTTTTTATTCTGATTATTTACAGCATTTAGTTTCACTTTTGATCTTCAATAAATGTTGACATTTCCAGAGAAAACACATGTTCATATTTTATTTTTATCTTTTTCCTTACAAAAGGAATTTGTAAGGAAATCAGCACTGACACAAATCCAGTAAGTCCCTTCGGCTGCTCCCTTGTTTGCACTCGGGGTCGCCACAGCAAATCCAAGGTGGATCTGCATGTTGATTTGGCACCGGATGCCCTTCCTGACACAACTCCACATTACATGGAGAAATGTGTCAGGAGTGGGATTTGAACCCGGAACCTTCGGAACTGAAACCAAGTATGACATTTAATTTATTCTTTGTCTGTAATATGCTGAAATAAATTAAATTGTTAAATGAATAAAATACAATTTAAAAAGAAATTCACATTTTTATTTGAAACTGATTTGACACTTTGCAAAATTAGAAACACTTCAGGTGACGTCAAAGTCAACAAACATCCTGAACGACTTTAAAGTCACCAAATCACTCAAATACATTTAAAGCCTACACACACACACACACACACACACACACACACACACACACACACACACACACACACACACACACACAATCTAGGTTTTAATTCAAGTCATATTTATTAAATTATAAATCCATTTATACTCTGTGGGATTTGAAATTCAACTCCAACAACAAAGAGAATACAAATAATATTTTTGAAACTCATACTAACAATAACAAAAAATTATTATTACTGAAACTACTAAGATTGTTAATTTGTAATTAGGTTTTTAATTTGTAAATAAATGTATAATGTTCATTAATATATAAAAACCATGACACACACACACACGTTTGTGTATATACATATGTGTGTGTGTGTGTGTGTGTGTGTGTGTGTGTGTGTGTGTGTGTGTGTGTGTGTGTACTTTCTTGTGTTTCCTCTGCAATTTTTGTTTAATGTATATACATTTCATGTATGTGTTACTTTTAAAAGTAACATATACAAATCAAAAATGTGTAAGATGGAAAGGCAAAGATAAAACTAAAGAGAAATTACAAAAAGAAAATGGAAATAACTAGAGATAAGATGAAAAGAAGCAAATAAAAAAATCACTGTTATAAAAAGCATAAACATTATGAGATAAAGCAGAAAAATCAAACTGAGAAATAAGACAACAAAAAGAAAGAGACATAAATCAAAATAAAGATGAAAGCAAAGGAGAATAAAAAGTAATGAGTGAAACCTAATAATGTGATGAGCTGAAAAATGAGAAGAAAGGAAAAAGGAGAAATGTCTGATGAACAAAAGAAGAGAAGACGAGTGAAGAAGGGATGAGAGCGGAACAGATGGTGACAATGATACGCTGATGACATGCTGCTCTCTGATTAGTCCATCTGACTCTCAGTAGGTGTCTCCTGATCGCTTATCGCGACCCCTGCCTGTCAATCATCCACACAGAAAGACGGCTTTGTGTTTAGAACTGTGTGGAAAAAAGTCACAATATGTTACTTTATGTCTTTTCCCCCTCTTTTATTCTTCATTGCTTTTTAAATTTCCTTCTTTGCAAATTATGTTTTTGTCCTTCTGTCTCGTATCTTTATTATCATATTATTATTATTATTATACATATATATATGTTTGTCCCATCTCTTCAGGTCATATGTGAGAAGATCTTCCAGCTCTGGTTTTCTCCAACTCTGCTCGGAGCCAAAGCAGGGCTCCCCCTACAGGTCAGACTGTTTCATTGTGCGTTGTTCAGCTAATGACATAAACCACAATTTTTATCACGATGTTGAATGGACGTAGAAGCCTGAACACTGGACTAGAGTCAGAAGGACATGTGGACGGTATCAGTCATGTTATATTTAGCGAAATGTTTGCGATATTAACGTTCTGCTTTGGTTGAAGGTGTGTACTCAGTATACTTCTGACATTTGCATATCGGAATTTCACAGTTCTGTGTGTTTTCATGTCGAGGGTCTCGGGTTCACAAATCCCGGCGTGGAGGAACTCCACCGTCACTGACATGTGAGGGACATTGGAGGGCGGGGCTTATTCTTTTTCTTTGGTGCAATACTGCCCTCTATGGAGCTGGATCAGTGGCGTATTAGTGGAGTCCTACGACCCAAGAGCTAACTCCTCCCTCTCATGCCCCCTGGTGGTGGCGCTTCGAACTGCAGTCTGCATAAAAGCAAAACACCACCAAACATTTGTTTCCTTTCTGTCTGGTGTTGATGAGCACATGATTGTTGCTTCTCATATTCTGTTTGTCAGTTTAACATTTTAAAAGGCTGTAAGTAAGCGACATGATGTCACTTTGCGTATGTCAAAATACTTCCCCGGGGGTGAAGAACGCCACCTACCGGTCAGTGCCGTAACCGACAAACTTTGAGTGCACATTAAACTGGACAGTCACTATAAATGTTTAAAACTCTTAAACAGCTACGTCTGTCCACCAGGTGGAGCTGCAGCGAGCAGTGCAGGAGTGTTCCGAAACAGACGGAGGTGATGAGAAAGAGGAGGCTGAAGGAGGAGGAGAGAAAGAGCTCGGTGAGAACATTCATCATCGTCTCCTTAACATTCTGACACGCCTCCTCCAAGAGGGAGGGGCTTCAGGTGAAGGAGGAAAAGGCCATGCCCATGCCACACTGAACGTCTGAGGAGTAGACGTGGAACCTCAACCCTGCTTGCGGCGACCTGAAGAGACCAACGTAAGGTGGAGCCTCGAAAGGATCCTGATCCAGGAGGAAAAGGACAAACGTTTACAAACAACAGTGACCTTCATGGATACGATGAAAACAATATGAGAGAGAATCACATGACCCACATCCAACGTCCACCAACGAGGAACTCTGAAGTCCACCAACGAGGAACTCTAAAGTCTATCAACAGGAACTCTAAAGTCCACCAATGAGGAACTCTAAAGTCCACCAACGAGGAACTCTAAAGTCTATCAACAGGAACTCTAAAGTCCACCAATGAGGAATTCTAAAGTCCACCAACGAGGAACTCTAAAGTCCACCAATGAGGAACTCTAAAGTCCACCAATGAGGAACTCTGAAGTCTATCAACAGGAACTCTAAAGTCCACCAATGAGGAACTCTGAAGTCTATCAACAGGAACTCTAAAGTCCACCAATGAGGAACTCTAAAGTCCACCAATGAGGAACTCTGAAGTCTATCAACAGGAACTCTAAAGTCCACCAATGAGGAACTCTGAAGTCTATCAACAGGAACTCTAAAGTCCACCAGTGAGGAACTCTGAAGTCTATCAACAGGAACTCTAAAGTCCACCAATGAGGAACTCTGAAGTCTATCAACAGGAACTCTAAAGTCCACCAATGAGGAACTCTGAAGTCTATCAACAGGAACTCTAAAGTCCACCAGTGAGGAACTCTGAAGTCTATCAACAGGAACTCTAAAGTCCACCAATGAGGAACTCTGAAGTCTATCAACAGGAACTCTAAAGTCCACCAATGAGGAACTCTGAAGTCTATCAACAGGAACTCTAAAGTCCACCAATGAGGAACTCTGAAGTCTATCAACAGGAACTCTAAAGTCCACCAGTGAGGAACTCTGAAGTCTATCAACAGGAACTCTAAAGTCCACCAATGAGGAACTCTGAAGTCCACCAATGAGGAACTCTGAAGTCCACCAATGAGGAACTCTGAAGTCTATCAACAGGAACTGTAAAGTCCACCAATGAGGAACTCTAAAGTCCACCAATGAGGAACTCTGAAGTCCACCAATGAGGAACTCTGAAGTCTATCAACAGGAACTCTAAAGTCCACCAATGAGGAACTCTAAAGTCCACCAATGAGGAACTCTGAAGTCCACCAATGAGGAACTCTGAAGTCTATCAACAGGAACTCTAAAGTCCACCAATGAGGAACTCTGAAGTCTATCAACAGGAACTCTAAAGTCCACCAATGAGGAACTCTGAAGTCTATCAACAGGAACTTTAAAGTCCACCAACGAGGAACTCTAAAGTCCACCAATGAGGAACTCTGAAGTCTATCAACAGGAACTTTGAAGTCTATCAACAGGAACTCTAAAGTCCACCAATGAGGAACTCTAAAGTCCACCAACGAGGAACTCTAAAGTCCACCAATGAGGAACTCTGAAGTCTATCAACAGGAACTCTAAAGTCCACCAACGAGGAACTCTGAAGTCCACCAACGAGGAACTCTAAAGTCTATCAACAGGAACTCTAAAGTCCACCAATGAGGAACTCTGAAGTCTATCAACAGGAACTCTAAAGTCCACCAATGAGGAACTCTAAAGTCCACCAATGAGGAACTCTGAAGTCCACCAATGAGGAACTCTGAAGTCTATCAACAGGAACTCTAAAGTCCACCAATGAGGAACTCTGAAGTCTATCAACAGGAACTCTAAAGTCCACCAATGAGGAACTCTAAAGTCCACCAACAAGGAACTCTAAAGTCCACCAATGAGGAACTCTGAAGTCTATCAACAGGAACTTTAAAGTCCACCAATGAGGAACTCTAAAGTCCACCAATGAGGAACTCTAAAGTCCACCAATGAGGAACTCTGAAGTCTATCAACAGGAACTCTAAAGTCCACCAATGAGGAACTCTGAAGTCTATCAACAGGAACTCTAAAGTCCACCAGTGAGGAACTCTGAAGTCTATCAACAGGAACTCTAAAGTCCACCAATGAGGAACTCTAAAGTCCACCAATGAGGAACTCTGAAGTCCACCAATGAGGAACTCTGAAGTCTATCAACAGGAATTCTAAAGTCTATCAACAGGAACTCTAAAGTCCACCAACAAGGAACTCTAAAGTCCACCAATGAGGAACTCTGAAGTCTATCAACAGGAACTCTAAAGTCCACCAATGAGGAACTCTAAAGTCCACCAATGAGGAACTCTGAAGTCTATCAACAGGAACTCTAAAGTCCACCAATGAGGAACTCTAAAGTCCTCTACAACAAATGAGTGCTGCTTTGAAAAATGATCTGAGATTTTGAGAATAAAGCTGAAAATCTCCAGGAAAAATGTCCAGCAGTATTATTACAACAACAGATAAAATAATATCAGAAAAAACATTGTTACTTCATAATATGTAAATATTATAATAAAAGTTAAAATACTTTAACAAAATTATTTTAAAATACCTATAGGAAAACATATCAGTTCTGAAGAAATCAATGAAGAATTTGCAGGCTAATGTGTCTGGTTTTTTTTTTAAGATTTTAGAACATTTTCCCTCATGTTTATTTGCAAAATACTGACTTTATTCAAACGTTTTGTGTGTGTGTGTAAAATAACTTTATTCACATAATCTTCTTTGTGTGTGTGTGTGTAAAATAACTTTATTCACATAATCTTCTGCTTATTTGAACATACTGTTTAATTTTTCAGCATTGTTATTGAATCATAATAAACTAGAACTCTTGGCAAAATTCTATAGTACTTGCATTAATGGAAAATGGCCACCAGGTGGAGATATTTCAAGAACCTTGGGACAGGATGATGACCATACTGTTGCTTATAGTCGTAGGCTCTACAAATTTTACATTTCTGCTCAAACTACGATGACTTTTCCCTTTTTCTTGGAATATTTAGAGTTTTCACCAACAGCAATATGTTACCTTTTTAAATTTTAATATTATTTCTATTGTAACTGTTTTCTCCAATTTAACTTTAAAAACACTTCATTATGTTCATCGTGTATCAGTTATTCTTAACTTTTCCTCAACATACTACAATTTAATCATAGTTTTTTAAATCTAAAATTCCAACTATATTTCCTCAATAAGTGACTGATCAGTATTATGAGTGTAATCTCATATTCAGATTTCTGTTGTTTTTTTTTTTATGTAATCATGAAATCCATTCACACTTTCATGGGTAAAGTTCAAGTTAATTAGACTTTCTGGCAGACTCATGATCATTTTAATGAATAGTTTTGAGAATTTCACTGACTAATTTCTTCATGTGTACTTTGGTGAAATAGCGCCCCCTCCTGCACGCCACCTCTAATAAATTAAGACAAAGTATAACGTGGGTGTGTGCTGAAGTGATAATACATGGACTGTTTTCGCAAAATTTAAATGTTTTTGTTTATTTTGTAAAAGTTTAATCTCAAAATCTCACTGTAAAAAGATGACGAGCGGCACTGATGCTCTGCACTAAAGATCAAAGGCTTTAAAGATAAAAGAAGCAGAAACAAACAGATGAAATGTGACTTTTCTTAGAAAACATGAACCTTGTTGGTGTTTGATGTTTTAGAGAAATCTCAGTGACGCCTTAAAGCTGTTATTAATTATAAAATCTCTCTCATTTGAAGAGATTCTGGGGGAAAAAAGCTAAATATCTGACTGCACAGTTTGGTCTTTTTCAGCCTTGTTAATTCATGAACTGTTTTGTGTGTGTGTTCGAAGGAAACACTAACAGATTTTTATTTTTTTTTTGATGTTGAAGCTGCAGAATTTAACATTTCAAACAGCCATTAATGTTTGTGTGTCGACAGTTGATATGTAGCAGCTGAACAGTCGAACCCCACGTAGAGATGATTTTCCTTTCTGTTGTTGTACTGTGTGAATAATAAAATAGAATTTACCCAGAATCCTTCAGTCTTGTACAAATCTTTGAGTCTAAACCTTTCTGTCTGATCAAGAAGCTTTAATTTTGGTCTTCAGATAAAAAGCTGTTTCTAGTTAATAATACACCAAGTTCATCAGAAAGAATCATTTTCAGTGAAGCTAGAAAAAAGGAAAAAAATTCACGTTTGCCTTCAGGTCAGATTTATTTCTTCTCTTTGAGAAACAAATGTTTCCTGATTGTCCTTGAATGCAACATACAAGAGATGACAGTCAGGTCAGCTGATTGAACAAAAGTCCAAAATTCAGTGGAAGCACGTGTCAAAGTGTCAGCTTCGCTGCTTTTCGCAGGTCAGAACCACGTGGACTCATCGGAACCAAAGATGCTGATGACACAGAAACAGAGTGACTCTAAGAGCCTGTACAAGTCCAGGCTCCTCCCCTTTTTCCATTTGTTGTCCCTTGATAAGCTTTGGCTCCGCCCTATGAAGCTGCTGTCTGAGGGGGCGGAGCTTGTTTTTTATTTTCTCTGTCTTTGAACATCATGTTGTTTGAGTCTGCATCATTTTCCAGGACATTTGGAGAATCTAATCTGGAGAACTGTTAGTTTTGAACACATCTAAGAATTCTGGGAAACTGAGTTCCATTAACTGATGAGTTCGTGTCCATGTTAAAGTTCACCTTTAATGTCTTTGTGGAACTGAAATGTAAACAGCGATTCAGGTTTGAAAATTAAACCAGCCAGAGATAAAAGCATGTGATTTAACAGTTGAAAGTAAAGCAAACCTCAACAGTTCGACATTCCTCCGACAGCTGCACGACTACAAACGCTCACCCAGACACCACGTTAGCAGCGTTCTATTAAAAATGTACTCTATTCAAACTTATCCAACTTTTTTTTCTTTCTTAAGATATAATGTTAAAAAAAAGATTGTCTGATTCATTTGTATGTTTCTACAAATGACCTGACAAGAACCAACTTTTTAGCAGCCATAATGTGACACAGAGCAAACGATGGAGAGACGAGTTGACGGTAGAAATATTTCAGTTATCAGCACAAAACCTTGAATTTATTCCACAAACAAACGTAGGTGTGAATCTTCATGTTGAACGTTTGTGCTCGTCATTCTGAAGAACGTTGACTGTAAATGTTGTGAATCTGTGACTCAAATCACCTTCTCAAACTGAGAGCATGAATCCACCGTTATTTCTTGTGACTCCAGACGGCAGAACAATGACAAAAGGATCAGAAGGATGAAAAAACTTTAAGAGGCTCCAACATAACAAAGACTTTCTGAACATTTTTGTCTGCGGCCACTTGTACACGTGACCTTTATGCTCTGTGCTTTTATTGTAACTCAAAGTTCTTGTTCGACACGGTGGCAACACTTATTCATGGACAACCACCTGTAGTTTGCTCTCCTTTTACAGCAAAAGATTTCTTGGATTACTTTAAGAACATAGAATACATCAGGTTAAACATATCCCAGCATGCCTTAATCCAGCCACTACACCCTGCTATTGAGGTGGGCGTCATTACTGAGGTATTACCTAGATTTACAGAATTTGATAGCATCTCACTAGACGTGCTGACAAAACTCGTAACATCTACAAAAAAACACAGCCTGTTTATTTGATCCTATACCAACAAAACTGTTTAAGGACCTGTGGTCCACTCTTGGGCCGACTGTGCTGGAAATTATTAATCTTTCTTTATTAAGTGATTAAACCATTACTTAAGAAACCTAATCTTGACCCTAGTGTATTGAAAAACTATCGGCTGATATCAAATCTACACTCAAAATATAAACACAACACTTTTGGTTTTGCTCCCATTTTGTATGAGATGAACTCAAAGATCTAAAACTTTTTGTTGTGTGGGCCGCTGAAGAGGAGGTACTGCTGGCCCACCACCACCAGAGGGCGCCCCGCCTGGAGTGCGGGCTCCAGGCACCAGAGGGCGCTGCCGCCTCACAGGAGCAGCCCAGGTGACAGCCGTCACTTATCAACTGAAACAGCTGACATCCATCAGCTGAGGGGTATATCAGCTGGACGGCATCTCCATCTCATTGCCGAGATATCGTTCTACTAGGAAGGTAACGTACACAGCCAATTGTGTTGTCTTCTTGACAGTAATCCTTTGTTGCTTGTGTACAGATAGTGAATACTACAGCTGGAGACTGTGTTGGACTTGTTTTGGATAAGTACTCACATTCCTGCACTTATCAGTATTTTCCTGACGAGAGGTGGAGGTGGTTTTTCCACCCTACGTGTTGCTGGGTGCAGCCGCACCCACATCTGACTGTTTCTGTTCCTCGCCAGCAGTACCGGATCCGACGAGCGGAGGCAGTGGCCACCTGGGAGTTTGGGACTTGGCGGCTCCAGTATTCCCGGGGTTCGGTGGCAGAGGAAATCGGGTGGTTCCGGTTCGACTCAGACGGACGTCTCCTATCGTCGAGCCTGCCCACACGACACCGTTGGAATTGGTTTATTTCACAATTGTGATCTGTTGTGTTTGTTGTGCGTGTTCACAACAGTAAAACCTTATTTGACTTTCTTCATTGTCCGTTCATTTGCGCCCCCTGTTGTGGGTCCGTGTTCCTCACTTTCCCCAACACTTTTTCCACATACACAATATCACCATTTCCCTCAAATATTGTTCACAAACCAGTCTAAATCTGTGATAGTGAGCACTTCTCCTTTGCTGAGATAATCCATCCCACCTCACACGTGTGCCATATCAAGATGCTGATTAGACACCATGATTAGTGCACAGGTGTGCCTTAGACTGCCCACAATAAAAGGCCACTCTGAAAGGTGCAGTTTTGTTTTATTGGGGGGGATACCAGTCAGTATCTGGTGTGACCACCATTTGCCTCATGCAGTGCAACACATCTCCTTCGCATAGAGTTGATCAGGTTGTCAATTGTGGCCTGTGGAATGTTGGTCCACTCCTCTTCAATGGCTGTGTGAAGTTGCTGGATATTGGCAGGAACTGGTACACGCTGTCGTATACGCCGGTCCAGAGCATCCCAAACATGCTCAATGGGTGACATGTCCGGTGAGTATGCCGGCCATGCAAGAACTGGGACATTTTCAGCTTCCAAGAATTGTGTACAGATCCTTGCAACATGGGGCCGTGCATCATCCTGCTGCAACATGAGGTGATGTTCTTGGATGTATGGCACAACAATGGGCCTCAGGATCTCGTCACCGTATCTCTGTGCATTCAAAATGCCATCAATAAAATGCACCTGTGTTCTTCATCCATAACAGACGCCTGCCCATACCATAACCCCACCACCACCATGGGCCACTCGATCCACAACATTGACATCAGAAAACCGCTCACCCACACGACGCCACACACGCTGTCTGCCATCTGCCCTGGACAGTGTGAACCGGGATTCATCCGTGAACAGAACACCTCTCCAATGTGCCAAACGCCAGCGAATGTGAGCATTTGCCCACTCAAGTCGGTTACGACGACGAACTGGAGTCAGGTCGAGACCCCGATGAGGACGACGAGCATGCAGATGAGCTTCCCTGAGACGGTTTCTGACAGTTTGTGCAGAAATTCTTTGGTTATGCAAACCGATTGTTTTAGCAGCTGTCCGAGTGGCTGGTCTCAGACGATCTTGGAGGTGAACATGCTGGATGTGGAGGTCCTGGGCTGGTGTGGTTACACGTGGTCTGCAGTTGTGAGGCTGGTTGGATGTACTGCCAAATTCTCTGAAACACCTTTGGAGACGGCTTATGGTAGAGAAATGAACATTCAATACACGAGCAACAGCTCTGGTTGACATTCCTGCTGTCAGCATGCCAATTGCACGCTCCCTCAAATCTTGCGACATCTGTGGCATTGTGCTGTGTGATAAAACTGCACCTTTCAGAGTGGCCTTTTATTGTGGGCAGTCTAAGGCACACCTGTGCACTAATCATGGTGTCTAATCAGCATCTTGATATGGCACACCTGTGAGGTGGGATGGATTATCTCAGCAAAGGAGAAGTGCTCACTATCACAGATTTAGACTGGTTTGTGAACAATATTTGAGAGAAATGGTGATATTGTGTATGTAGAAAAAGTTTTAGATCTTTGAGTTCATCTCATACAAAATGGGAGCAAAACCAAAAGTGTTGCATTTATATTTTTGTTGAGTGTATCATTTTGCTCTAAAATTCTGGAAAAATTTCGATCTCAGTGCTGCGTTTGATGCTGTGGATCATCATATTCTACTTGATAGGCTGGAAAATCATTTTGGGATTACTGGGAGTGCCCTTGCATGGTTGACGTCATACTTGACCAGTCGTTATCACTGTGTTCTGTACAGTAACACTACCTCTAACTTTAGTGACATGAAATTTGGGGTTCCACAGGAATCCATCTTAGGCCCCCTGCTTTTCTCTCTTTATATAGCACCTCTTGGGCACATATTGCTGCATTTTGGGATTACCTTTCACTGCTATGCTGATGATACTCAGTTATACTTAATTAATAATATTAATAATCAAGCACCTGAGCCACTCAGTTCATGTGTTCAGAGACCAAGCGGAGGTCGAGTCATCAGATGTTCTATAAACAAGAATTGTAACACTCCACAGCGTAGGACATCCATCTGGTCAGTCTGCCTTTTCTTTTAAAAGCATAAAGTTGTGGAACTCAGTGCCGCCCAAACTCAAGAATATGAGTTTAGGATGTTCACCTCCAGGCTCAGGTTTTGCCTTAAAAGTCACCAATGTTGCTCCCATGTGTAGATATAGCAATATGAGTAAAAAAAGTGGGTCAAGGAAGGACTGAATGGAGGAGTGAGTGTGTTAACACACAGAAATTCAGTTCTTAAGTTTTTGTAAATTATGGATGTGTGTTGATAGGTGCGGAAATGTAAGAGAATTTTACATTTGAGAAGGTGGATCAATGATCAAATGAAATAATGAATGAGTTTGTTTATTATTTAAATTTTAGAATTATGTAAATTGTAGAATTATGAATCATGTAATTTGTAGAAAGGCCCAACCAGGGACAAGAGTTCTGAATAAGTTGACGCTATAAAGTCTTTGTGCATCACATCAGTTGCAGACATTGCTTGATCTATGTTGACTGCATTGTCCCTGTCAAATAAACAAATAAATGAAATGAAATTAAATACACGCCGATAACTGCAGGTAATCTCGTTCACATAAAATCCTTAGAAGATTGCCTTGCATCAGTGAGAAGTTGGATGTCTAGAAACTTCCTACTTTTAAACTCTGATAAGACTGAAATGATGGTTCTTGGTTCAGTGAGACATCGGCATCAATTTGACCAGTTTTACCGCAGAGCCTCGGCTCGTGTGTCATACATCACACTGACAAAGTGAGGAACCTTGGGGTAATTTTTGATCCTATGTTGTCCTTTGACCTCCACATTAGAGATATTACGAGGACTGCTTTCTTCCACCTGTGAAATATAGTGAAGATTCGTCCCATCCTGTCTATGGCTGATGCTGAGACCCTGATCCATGCGTTTGTCTCTTCTAGATTGGACTACTGCAATGTTCTAATGTTCTCCAATTGGTTCAAAATGCTGCAGCCAGACTTTTGACAGGAAGCAGAAAGTTTGACCACATTACACCCATTTTGGCATCTCTTCACTGGCTTCCTGTCCCAGTGAGATCAGCTTTTAAGGTTCTATAACTAGTCTATAAAATTGTTCACAGACTGGCACCTCCCTCAGAATCAGAATCACAAAAATCTTTTATTGTCATTGCACGTGTGAACAAAATTTAAAAGCAGCTCCACGATGGCAGAATAACACTCGCCCATTTAAGAGTAACAAATCAGGACATTAAAATATTACACACACAATAGACAGGGACTACAATGAATTCACAAGGGAAAATACTTCTCATCAGCCTGGTTGTGTGCCCCTTTAAAGCCCTATAGCGCCTCCCAGAGGACATAAGGGTGAACAATGAATGAGCCGGATGAGATGGATCCTGTATTATCCCTCTTGCCGATGCAAGGATCTTGTTTTGTAAATATCTGTGAGAGGCGGGAGATCAGACTTAATGTTTTGAGCAGACTTAACTCCTCTGTCCAGCTCCTTCTTGTCTGACACAGTGCAGCTGCTAAACCACACCAGCACTTCATGAGTCAAAATGCTCCCAATGGAGTGTTTGTAAAAGGACAGAAGCATTGGCTGGGATCTCCTCAGGGTCCTTAAAAAGTACAGTCGCTGCTGTGCTTTTATGACTAGCAACGTGATGTTCAGTGTCCATGTCAGGTCCCATGAAATTAAAGTGCCCGAGAATTTAAAGTGACTCACTGTCTCCACCATGTCCCCCAGTACACACAGTGGGGGTGGATCATCATCCCGCCTCTTCCGAAAGTCCAGAACTAATTCCTGATTTTTGGAGAAGCTTAGTGCCAAGTTGTTCAGTACGCACCACTCCGTAAGTTTAGAGACACTCTCCCTGTAAGCGGCCTCGTTACCATGCTCATCCGCAAATCTGATGATGATGTTATTGTTTGGATGGGTGGGCCTGCAGTCATAAGTGCATAAGATGTAAAGTAAGGGGCTTAACACAAATCCTTGGGGAGCCCCTGCATTCAGCTTTAAAACTGGGGAGTGGTAAGACCCCACCCTCCCTGACTGCAACCAGTTGGTAAGAAAATCCCCCACCCATCTACATATACTGAGGTCAACCCCCGGGTCCTGTAGCTTAGAAAGCAGGCGGCTGGGATGATACAGGTGGAAGTAAAATCCAAAAAGAACTTCCTTACATATGAGCCTGGTTGTTCTCTGTGACTAAGAGTTGCATAAAGTGCCATGTTCTTAGCATCTGCTGTCGACCTACTGGCTCTGTACGCACATTGGTATTGGTCGAGATCAGGAGGAAGAGATCCTTTAAGATGTTTCAGCACAAGTCTCTCAAAGCACTTCATCACTATAAGAGTGAGAGCAACAGGTCTTTAAACTGTCAGTTGATGCTTTCTTTGGAACAGGAATTATGTAGGCAGATTTAAAACAAGGAGGAACTTTACAAGAAGACAGGGAGAGGTTAAACAGGTCGTAGTAGAGAAGCTTAAATCTTCTACTGGACTGGGTTGCTTGATGCGAGGACGTTTCGCTTGTGATAACCAGAGAAATTGCACACGTTAAACAGGTCACAAAATACCTCTGCCAACTGATCTGCACCTTCCCTGGAATACCATCAGACCCCGTCGCCTTCCTGGGGTTGACTCTGCTAAACGCCCTCCTCACGTCCTCTGTAGCCACTGTCAGAGGTGTATGGTCTGTGGGAGGAGGATGTTGCAGGTCTCCATCTCGGTCTTCTCAAAGTCTCCAAAATAGATGTTAAGTTCCTCTGCGAGCTGGCTGCTACAGTTACTGACTGCACTTTTACAGCCTTTATAGTTGGTTAAGTGCCGTATGCCTTGCCAGACTCGCCGGGGGGGTCCTTCTCTAAAATGCCCCTCAGTCCTGTCCCTATAAGCAGCCTTTGCAGTCCTGATGCCCTGCTTTAAGTTAGACCTTGCTGTCTCACACACACACACTCCCGTCACCAGTTCGAAGTGCTGCATCGTGGACCCGCAGCAGATGTTTCACATTACTGTTGATCCATGGCTTACCATTTGCATGGCAACATATCTTTTTCTCCACTGTAACATTATTTGGACTGAATTGAATATAAGACAAAACAGTATCTGTATATACTGCAATGTCTTGCTGTGCAAATAAGCCCCAGTGGGTGCTTTGGAAGCAGTCCTGCAGTTGAGCTACAACATTCTCGAACCAGGTCTGAATATATTTCACACTGGGAGGAGTTCTCTGATTAAGAGGTCTATACGCTGGAGAGACAGGTGGTCAGACAGGCCGAGATGAGGAAGTGTGGAGACTTTATGATGATAAAATCTGGGAAGCACAGATTTTAAATTGGCATGATTAAAGTCCCCAGCCACAATAAAAATGCCATCAGGATGATCAGTTTGCAATTTGCAGATGGTAGTTTGCAAAAAGTTCTTTGCAGTGAGCTGTTTATGCGCGTGGTGGCACATAAACAGCTCACTGCAAAGAACAACTGAAAACTCCTGAGGCATATAAAAAGGCCGACATCTTAATACAATGAACTCCAGATCTGGAGAACAATGCTTCCCCACCATGGCAACATTAGTACACCACCTGTCATTCATATACTGTACATGCATAGTCCTCCTCCTCCTCTATTTTTTCCCAAATCCTCGGACCTGTCTGCCTGGTACATGCTGCGCCCTTCCAATGCAATTACTCCATCCGGTATACGTCCATGCAGCCAGGTCTCAGAGATGATGATAATAGAGCAGTCTTTAACTTGTCTACGCGTCATGTTGACAAGCACCATCTCATCCATCTTATTCAACGGCGCTCTCACATTAGATCAGGCGTGGGCAACGAGGGCCGAGACAGTGCAGGTTTTCCTTGCAACCAGTCACCTCAACAGGTGAGTTGCTGATGAGCTTCTCCCCTGAACATAAACACCTGATCTTTAATGAAATCACCTGCTGAAGTGATTGGTAGAAAGGAAAACCTGCAGTGTTTCGGCCCACGGAGACCCTTCGGGACACACAATCTCCGGTGTCATATGTGCTCCACTGGATGTCTTGATGCAGTCAACTCCACCCCACCATGAGCCCAATTGTAATAGCTCATCACGGGTGTATTCTGTGTCTCCAATCGTTGCAAAGATCCACAGAACACACAGAAAAAGTAGCCACCGCAAGAGCCAAGCCGCTGCGCGCCACCATCTTGCCACTTCTTGCACACCTAGCTGACCTAATTAAACCCTACGTACCGGCCCGGGCTCTGTGTTCTCAGGGTGCAGGACTACTTTGTGTCCCTAGGGTGAATAAGAAGTCTGCAGGTCATAGAGCTTTCTCCTATCGTGCCCCTGTTCTGTGGAATGATGTCCCTGCATCAATAAAACAGTCAGATTCTATATAAACTTTCAAGTCCAGACTTGGTATAGTATGTTACTACGCTTTTTACTCTTTTAATTCATTTTATTAGTAAACGTGCCGCGACCTCAACTTGACCTAAATTCTGGGTCTGTTAGTGAAGCTTAGGGCTAGTAGCCGGCGATCACCTTAGTATTTTCTGTTTTTCTTGTTGTCTAATGCTGACAAATTATACTGTATTTGTTGTCTTTCTGATGCCTGATTCTGTTTTTCTCTGTTTGAGGTGCAGCTCCATCCAGAGATGGGAGTGGTATTTGTGCTGGAGACCCTCCTGTCCTGTGCACCGGCAACATTTCCTGTATATTTGTGTCTGTATTATGGCCCAAGCAGAGGGTCGCTCCTTTGAGTCTGGTCTGCTTGAGGCTTCTTCCTCAAATCATCAGAGGGAGTTTTTTCTTACCACTGTCGCCTGTGTTCTTGCTCTGGGGGTTAGTAAGGTTAGACTTTACTGTGTGAAGAGCCTTGAGGCAACTTTGTTGTGATTTGCTGCTATATAAATGAAGATAAATTAAACTGAAATATTGTGAAAATCCAGAGGATTCTCTGGTCAGTGTTTTTGTTTGTTTTTTTTAAGCCTGTTATCAGTTTGATTTCATTCCTGCATTTTTCCGGACACAAAGTCACAGCAGCTTTCCCAGAACAGAAAGAACTTTTTCTTTTTTTAGCCATCTGTATTTCGTTAGTTTTGACTCTGGGACGTCTAAAGTTTCCAGCTGCCATTGAGGAGCCAGACGGAACTGATATGAACTCCCAGAGAGGAAATGTCTGCCACGCCCACATTACAACGAGACACATTTCGATTGGAGGAAGTGGTGCAGTGCGGCGATAATTCACCACATCATCTGCATACAATCTGAAACTGTGACAAACCACAGAGAAAAAACCCAAACCGCCACCAACAACCTTGTTTTAAGCTGCCCAAATCACAGCAGTTAGGCAGCCGGTGAGGGAAACTCACCTCGTCTGTGCAAAGACCCACAAACATTAGGCCTGTTCATGTTATATAGTGAAAAAATAAAAGTTGAGACTTTGGTCCACATGTTGTTTTTGTTCCACTTTGAGTTTTATTGGTGCAAACCAAATCTGAACTCAGTCAGATAAGATTTAGAGGTCACCCAGAGTGACACATGTTCCTCTCCCTCCGCTAGCAAGACATCACCCTAATGGGAGCAGACTCTGATGCTATCATTTTTCTTTTACAGGTACAGTACTTGTGATGGCTTCTAATCGCAAAAAGTCGTCGTTGATTGGTCAGATTAGATCAAACTTTACTGGTCCCTTGGGAAGACTCCCTCAGGGAAATTGAGGTTCCAGCAGCACTGCATAGAAGCACACAGGGTAAGAAGCACACAGAGTATCAAAAGTGAAAGTAAAAAAGAAAAACAGTTTGCAGTACAAATACACAATATAAATACCAGACACACTGATCGGTGCTGGTTTACTGTTCCTCTCATTCCTGACCTCTGTCTTCCTGTTACTTCTCCTCCCCCTAAGTGAGGAGTTGCGCAACGTGATGAAGATAATTAAAATACGGTAAAAACCATAAAAATAATATGTTAGGTGACTTCAGTTATCGTCCACATCAGTTTACCCAAACTGGAAATAAGCTTATTTCACTTCCTTTGTCCCACAACACATGTAATTATGTGCTGCTTGTTTGTCTGTTTGTGGTTGGTGAAGATAAACAACTCAAGCTTCATTCTGCAACAAGCACAAACTTTTTCTCAGAAAATTAAGAAGAGATTTTTAAAACTGAGTTTTTTGTTGTTTTTTTTTTACTTTTGCAGTTTGGTCTCCTGCAGAACAATTTTTTCAAATGTAAATTTTTACCTAATTCTCGTAATCATTTTGTTACATGTTGATTTTATTATGAAAAAATGACATTTTCTAGAAGTATTTCATAGTTGTCAATCTAACGATGACACTTCATGAGCATAAAGTTTGTCGCTGTCGTAAAACAGTGTTATCAGAAATTACAGCTGAGAAACACTTTGAATGAAACAATCATGTGATCCCAAACAAAGGAAGGCCTTGTTTGTCACTGATCATGTGACTCTCAGAGCCAACTAGTGATGCAAACATTAGCATTACCACAGTTAAAAGAACCTGATCTGAATCCAGATGCCGTCCGTGTTGTTTTTTCTTCGCCGGCTGTGCGTGACGGCAGCAGAAGTGGCTGCTGGGTGTTTGGTTCAGAGGTCAGAGTGTCATGAAGCTAATGAAGCGTTCCTCCTGAAGAAAAGCAGCTGATGCTTTGTGACATCAGTACAGATGTCTGCGAAGCCTCTTGACGAGCAAACCGCCGGCGTTACCACAGTCCTTTGTCAACGAGATGCTCCGACCCAGAAAGGTCAAAGGTCACAGTCAGTGTAAGATTACAGAGGCCTCAGGCTCCGTGAACTCGCTACACCTGGAGAGTTGGATTTCACAAAACTTTCCATGAAATTTGACTTTCTGACAATTAAATCCAAAACCTTTCTTCAACATGTATTTTCCAAATTATTCTTGGTGTGTTTCACAATAATAATAAAAATAACAAAAATAATACAAAAATACACTTCAATAATAAATATGAAAGATATTTTAATTTGTTGGTGTTAAACGCGGTAATGAGGTTCAATCAAATGTCACTGCCAATGAAATGAGCCAACGAACCAAAACAGGTCTCCGCGTCAGAGACCAGATCAAGAACACCCTGCAGGATGGACGAGTCTCCGCGTCAGAGACCAGATCAAGAACACCCTGCAGGATGGACGAGTCTCCGCGTCAGAGACCAGATCAAGAACACCCTGCAGGATGGACGAGTCTCCGCGTCAGAGACCAGATCAAGAACACCCTGCAGGATGGACGAGTCTCCGCGTCAGAGACCAGATCAAGAACACCCTGCAGGGAGGACGAGTCTCCGCGTCAGAGACCAGATCAAGAACACCCTGCAGGAAGGACGAGTCTCCGCGTCAGAGACCAGATCAAGAACACCCTGCAGGATGGACGAGTCTCCGCGTCAGAGACCAGATCAAGAACACCCTGCAGGAAGGACGAGTCTCCGCGTCAGAGACCAGATCAAGAACACCCTGCAGGATGGACGAGTCTCCGCGTCAGAGACCAGATCAAGAACACCCTGCAGGAAGGACGAGTCTCCGCGTCAGAGACCAGATCAAGAACACCCTGCAGGAAGGACGAGTCTCCGCGTCAGAGACCAGATCAAGAACAC
This sequence comes from Thalassophryne amazonica, assembly GCF_902500255.1. Lineage (NCBI taxonomy): Eukaryota > Metazoa > Chordata > Actinopteri > Batrachoidiformes > Batrachoididae > Thalassophryne > Thalassophryne amazonica. The sequence continues at coordinate 3,749,533 of NC_047103.1, forward strand.
CCTGCAGGAAGGACGAGTCTCCGCGTCAGAGACCAGATCAAGAACACCCTGCAGGAAGGACGAGTCTCCGCGTCAGAGACCAGATCAAGAACACCCTGCAGGAAGGACGAGTCTCCGCGTCAGAGACCAGATCAAGAACACCCTGCAGGAAGGACGAGTCTCCGCGTCAGAGACCAGATCAAGAACACCCTGCAGGGAGGACGAGTCTCCGCGTCAGAGACCAGATCAAGAACACCCTGCAGGATGGACGAGTCTCCGCGTCAGAGACCAGATCAAGAACACCCTGCAGGATGGACGAGTCTCCGCGTCAGAGACCAGATCAAGAACACCCTGCAGGAAGGACGAGTCTCCGCGTCAGAGACCAGATCAAGAACACCCTGCAGGAAGGACGAGTCTCCGCGTCAGAGACCAGATCAAGAACACCCTGCAGGAAGGACGAGTCTCCGCGTCAGAGACCAGATCAAGAACACCCTGCAGGAAGGACGAGTCTCCGCGTCAGAGACCAGATCAAGAACACCCTGCAGGAAGGACGAGTCTCCGCGTCAGAGACCAGATCAAGAACACCCTGCAGGAAGGACGAGTCTCCGCGTCAGAGACCAGATCAAGAACACCCTGCAGGAAGGACGAGTCTCCGCGTCAGAGACCAGATCAAGAACACCCTGCAGGAAGGACGAGTCTCCGCGTCAGAGACCAGATCAAGAACACCCTGCAGGAAGGACGAGTCTCCGCATCAGAGACCAGATCAAGAACACCCTGCAGGAAGGACGAGTCTCCGCGTCAGAGACCAGATCAAGAACACCCTGCAGGATGGACGAGTCTCCGCGTCAGAGACCAGATCAAGAACACCCTGCAGGAAGGACGAGTCTCCGCGTCAGAGACCAGATCAAGAACACCCTGCAGGAAGGACGAGTCTCCGCGTCAGAGACCAGATCAAGAACACCCTGCAGGAAGGACGAGTCTCCATGTCAAAGCCAACAATTGAGAGAAAAGAGAAGACGGCAAACATTAATCTCAGCATCAGGTCAGATTAAAGTTCTTTTCTGGAACAAATATCAACAGGAACCAGAACCAGGGAGGAAAAGGAACCTGTTTCCAACACTGTTATTGAGTCCAAACAAAAACATCACGTCTCAAAAAGTCAACAACTTATTTTTGTTGTTGTTTTTTGTTTGTTTTTATGGTTTGAAAGGTTCAATTTGATTTTCAGCTTCTGCTTTGAAAAAACATCAAGGCTTCAGTCAGCGCACGGCCTTCATGTGCACGTGATTCCAGACACTTGGTGGTCAAACTCTGGACCAACAGGTCCATGCACATTTACGCATCAACATAAACATGACTGGAGTTAGGTTCCTTCATGCACGTCCTCACACGACCTTCAGGTGAAATTCAACTGAAATCCATAAACCACTTCAGGAGGATCTGTCTTTGCTCCGGGTAGAAAAACTGCAGGAATCAAACCGTCAACTTAATTACTTGGACTGATGATTAAAGCTCCCATCAGAACTTCACATCTGATCAATACAAACTGCTTTTTAATCCCACCATCATCAGGTGGACTCAAACACACCGCGGCGTGATCTCTGACATCAGCCGTCTGATGTCGGCTCAAATCACAAATAAAACGCTGATGCTGATATTTTGCAATTCTTCTTCTACGACGTTCTCAAAGAGCTCAGTGGGCATGCAGTCCAGGTTCCCATTTGCTGCGGTTCTGGATCAGGACCAGGCAGTTTAACTAATTAGTAAGCGATCGGCGAGGCGTTCATGGACACGGCTCAGTGCAGGATTTTGTGGTTTGGCGTTCTGTTTCTCTTCTGGTCTGAGTCCCACAGAAACAAAAGGCGTCTTTGTTGTTGGATCTGGACTCAGTCTGTCCTCCTGAAGTCACGCCAACTTCTCCAAAGAAGGCCTGAAACCTTTAAAAAACCCAGCCAGAACAAACTCACAGCGGGTTTTGTGGGTTTGAACGCGCCTCAGACCAGAACTCAGGATCAGGGAACCTTAAAGCACGATCAGTTCTGAGGCACAAAAACCAGAACCGGGGAAAGACCTTCAGGAATCAGTTTATTGATGTTTACACGGCTGACGGATCGTTGATGGATTATGTTGTTTATCAATAACAGATCATTTATGTTCTAATCTGTGATGGAACATTCAGGCGGGGTTTGTTTTTGTTTGTTTGTTTTTTGCTGATACTTCTGTTTTTTTATTGTGACATTGTGGTAATAATTAAGAATATCTTAAATGTTTAAATTATTCTTGATGTTGTGTTTTTTTTAATTTGTGATCAGGATTCCATCTTTAATAAAACTTGGATTAGAACTCAGGTCCATCCTGGAACAGAATCCACATGATGTGTTGTTGAAGACAACTATTTTTATTTATTTATTTGCATTTCAAAATATGACGCTTTACGACGACTGACTGGATTCACATGAAGGTTTTCAGTCTGTCGTGACATAATTATGAGTAAACAGCAAAGCAGATTTGCATAAAAGGTCAAAGTCAGAAAAAAGTCAGACACAAAGCATTGAGACAGAATTTGATGACGTTTGAGGCAAATATTCGGTTCATTTCTGAAACAAATTCCAAGGAAGTTTTAAGGTGCATGAAAAAAGGAAGAGCCAGAAAATTAATTAAAACAACATTTTTTAAACATTGTAAGACGCGATGTTTTACTCATGAGGTGATTTTGTGAATCTACAGCAGGAACTCTGAAACACATTTGTACATTTATTAATAGTAAGACCCTTCGGCTGCTCCCTTGTTTTTATTTTTTTGTCTTTCTGATGCCTGATTCTGTTTTTTCTCTCTGTTTAAGGTGCAGCTCCATCCAGAAATGAGAGTTGTATTTGTGTTGGCGATCCTCCTGTCCTGTGCACCAACAGCATTTCTTGTATATTCGTCCGTGAATTGTTCTGTGAATTGTTCTGTAATTTATGTTTGTAGCATGGCCCAAGCAGAGGGTCACCCCTTTAAGTCTGGTCTGCTTGAGGTTTCTTCCTCAGAGGGAGTTTTTCTTACCACCGTTGCTGTGGGGGTTGGTAAGGTTACACCTTACCTGTGTGAAGCGCCTTGAGGCAACACTGTTGTGATTTGGCACTATATAAAGGAAAATAAATTGAAAATTGATTTGAATTATCCACATGGGGGTGCCACAGCAGATCCAATGTCGCCGACCAAACAGTCCCCTCCTAAAAATCGGTCCACCCTGCCTTCAATGTGCATGCATCATTAGCTGCGGTTCACTGATTATCACCTTGTTTCTGCTCCAAACTGCCTCCACTCATCATCTGTCTCAGCGACAGATATCTGAAGCTTTTGTACAACAATCATTTCCACATAAATTCAGCATTATTTCATCATAAAAGATGGAGGAAGCGATCAGAGCGCAGTGGTTACACGAGCTGCTCGCTGATGTGTTCACTGCACCTCGGTCATTTCAAAGCATCACACATTATCACCTCATTTCTGCTTCAAACTGACTTTAGAATGATTTAAGAGGTTTTACTGTTGGGAAAGTGTAGTGACACGGACCCACAACAGGGGGCGCAAATGAACGGTCAATAGATGAGCCAAAAAGTAACAATTTAATGTTGTGAATGTGCACAACGAACATACAGACAATCACAGAATATCATAACAGTCAATACACAGAGGTGACGTGTGGGCAGGCTCGAGGATAGAAGACGTCTGTCCTGAGAAGAGCCGGAACCACACGATTTCCGCCGCCCCAGAACCTGGTGAATACTGGAGCCGCCAAGTCCCGAATTCCCAGGTGATCACCGTCCCCGACTGTCGGATCTGGTACTGCTGGCGAAGAACAAAGACAGTCAAGTGTGGGTGTGTGTACACCCAGTAACAACAACGGTGGGAATGCCACCTCCACCTCTCATTCAATATGTTGCAGCGGTCTCAGCTGAAAAGGAGCGCCGTCTTGCACAGCCTCCTCACAAACGACCGGTTCTCCTGCAAATTCTCACAATAACAGAGTTACAAATCTCACAAAAAGGCTGAGAGTATTACCTCCTATGAAGTATGATATCTCGGCAACGAGGTGGAGATGACGTCTGGTCTTTATGGAGTGAGATGATGTTGAGTAGATGGGTGACAGCTGTCAAGAGGTAATGAGCGACAGCTGTCACCCCCGGCTGTGTCCATGGCAGCAGCGCCCTCTCGTGCCTGAAGCCTGCACTTCAGACAGGGCGCCCTCTGGTGGTGGGGCAGCAGTACCTCCTCTTCTGGCGGCCCACACAACATTTACTTTGTCATGTGATGGTTCATAATCACATCAACCTATTTGATCGCTTTGGGTGAAGAGACTCTCAGATGAGCTACTGAGCTCCGAAATGACACATGCGTAGTGGAGGCAGGGCGGACCGACTTTTAGGGGGGACCGTTCGGTCTGTGACATTGGGGTGGATCTGCATGTTGATTTGGCACATGGTTTACACCGGATGCCCTTCCTGACACAACTCCACATTATATGTCAAAATGCCAGGGGTGGGGTTCGAACCAGGAACTTTCCGCATTGAAACCAAGCACACTAACCACTTGTCCACCACCCCTCCTGTAAAACATTTAGTAATAATTTATTAAATTCAAGATACTGTTATATAAATGGGTGAGACATAAAAAGAACTTTCAAAAGCACTTTTAAAATTGTACGTTGGAGCACTCTGAGCCAATGAAGTTGGACTTTCGCATGGCAGAAAAGTTGCAGTACGATGGAAAATTTGTTGGGATTCGATGTATAACATTTAAAACTTATTAACATACATAACTTCGATCTCTGCCCCCCTTCTCGGCATGTCTTTTTCCTGGGTCTTTCCCTCAGCCCCAACCAGTCCCAGCAGAAGACTGCCCCTCCCTGAGCCTGGTTCTGCTGGAGGTTTCTTCCTGTTAAAAGGGAGTTTTTCCTTCCCACTGTAGCCAAGTGCTTGCTCACAGGGGGTCGTTTTGACCGTTGGGGTTTTTCATAATTATTGTATGGCCTTGCCTTACAATATAAAGCGCCTTGGGGCAACTGTTTGTTGTGATTTGGCGCTATATAAGAAAAAAGTTAATTGATTGATTGATTGATAACTTATTAATGTTTCAAACACATTTAACAGCCTTGTTTCTGTGTCTATGAGCTAGCTAAGCATTAAAGTCACTGCAACATCTGGGCTAAGCTAACTAGCTAGCTATCTAGCTAGCACAGGTTGTACAACTGATGCATAGCAGAAAAGGTTGCACTATGATGGAAAATTTGTTGGGATTTGATGAATAACATTTTTAAGTTATTTTCATATGTAACTTATTAACTAGCTATTAGCTTATTAACTATTAGCTAGTTAGTATGGTCCATCTCCAGATAACATATTCACAGGTTCAGAGGATGTTTTAAACTCTTCGGTCTTTGAAACATTTTGATGCGTTCTTTGAGTTGTTCTATATGGCAGTAGGTTACGTAGCGAGACAAGCTAATACTTCCGCCTTTGAAGGCTTTGTGACACACGTGATATCACATGGTGTCAGTGATTGAATCAGTCTGTATGTCTGTAAGGAATCTGTTCTTTATGAACATATTCTTCTTGGTGCTAGAGCGTCAGCGGGTGTTTCTGTGGATTTATGGCGTGAGGGAGCCGCCAATGGAGTCTGCTGAGGTCAGATGGGAGTCTGGGGGCGGAGCCAGCTGCAGTCAGATTATGAGATGCCTGAAAGCAGTCATGACCTCACCTTCATGGAATCCAAACACACTCATCTGTGTGTGGAAATAATGAATTTCCGCGCTGGCTAAAGTCCACCGGAGGTCAGGATTAAGTTTCCTGAGTGGGAGAGTCAGGACTGATTGTGGGAACTGGGTCGGGAGCGCTGGGTTCAGCTGGACACAAAACAACATCACATGTTCACACTCATCTGTACTGCTGAGATGAAAAACACACCAGCAGGTGGCGCTGTGGCTTCCATCCCTGAAACACTCCATTCTATTTAGCTTCAGGAGCTGGTGCTGTGTTCATGACAACCAGGAACTTGGAATTTACATCTCTGACAAGGAAAACCAAAGCAAAATGTCAGTAGGAAGTTGGATTTTTGTTGGGAAAGTGTAGTGACACGGACCCACAACAGGGGGCATAAATGAACGGACAATGGAAGGAGTCAAATTATAACACTTTACTGGTGTGAATGTCACAACCAAACACAGCAGAATCAGAATGTCCAACAGTCAATTAATAAAAGGTGTCGTGTGGGCAGGCTCGACGATAGGAGACGCCCATCTGGAAACGAACCGGAACCACACGATTTCCACCGCCACCTGAACCCGAGGAATACTGGAGCCGCCAAGTCCCGGAGTCCCCAGGTGGCCACCTTCCCGGCGTGTCGGATCTGGTACTGCTGGCAGAAAGCAAAAGACAGTCAAAGGGTGGGTGTGTGAACACCCAGTAACAATGGTGGGAATGCCACCTCCACCTCTCACTCAGCGCGTTGCAGCGGTCTCAGCTGAAAAGGAGCGCCGTCTTGCACAGCCTCCTCAAAAACGACCGGTTCTCCTGCAAACACTCACAATAATAGATTTATCGATCTCACAAAAGGGGCTGAGAGTATTACCTCCAGATGAAGATGATATCTCGGCAGTTTGGTGGAGGTGTCTTCCTGCTTTTATACCAGATGTGTTGATTAGTGACAGCTGTCACAGATGATGGCTGACAGCTGTCACCACGGCTTGTTCCTGAGGCGGCGGCGCCCTCTCGTGCCTGAAGCCCGCACTTCAGGCAGGGCGCCTTCTGGTGGTGGGCCAGCAGTACCTCCTCTTCTGGCAGCCCACACAACAATTTTATTTGGAAAAGCTGACTTCTATGTTTCACCCGTCATGTCCCAAACGCTGACTGTTAGCTGAGCGTTAAAGCTGCTGTTTGAAGAAAGTGCGTCATTTAACAGTTATTCCATTTTCCAGCACTTTGCTGCCAAAACAGTCAAAACATCCTTTTAAAATTCTTGATCTCATAAAATATCCGCAGATGTTTTTCCTCTCGTCTGTTTCTTTGGGTAACTGAACAACACGTCACTTTACCAGGGTTTGAAATGAAGTTTTTTTTCCACATATAACTCTGGTTTCTGTTTACTTTAGATGTACAGAGAACGCAGCACCTGTCGGTTCACGTAGGTGTAAGAACTCTGGACAAGTCGATTTAAAAACTGAGAAGAACAAAAACATGGACCATCTTCTTGGATTCGGCCTGAAATTTAGACCTAAACTTAAAATGGTAATATGACGGTTAACTGCTGCTGGCCACGCCCCCTGCCTTCAGGGATCTTGTGCTCACTCTGCACGGCGTGCCGCTGTCACTGCAGCGACATCTGCTATTTTGGCATTTTATGAGAACGAACTGCCATCGCACATACAGCACTGTTTGGGAACTACTTTTTGTGCAGGAATTCATCAAGCACCTCGGCCGCGTACGAACACAGAATATACAAAAATGAGAGCGTCCACTTTTTGCCATAAGCTAAGCTAGTAGCGCTCGTGAGAGTAAGACCCTACGTTGTCCCTCAGTGGGCGTGTCCTCGAGAGGAAACAGAAATCTACGTTTAAAACCAGTCTGCTTCAGGACTCTTTTTTACTAACTGCAGAATTGCTGAACCTGAATTTAAACATAAAAACTGTTCTAAAAACCATTTTCATACTATGACCCCTGTAAGGTCAAAGGTGACACCAGGACGGGGTAGAAGGTCGGAACCCTCTCCAGGTCTGAACCACAGACTGTACAGACGTAACCACGAGGACCAGATTCACAAAACAGGCACAGAAATGCAGGCTGCTGTGGGGCCACAGCGCCCCCTGCAGGCACGGAAGTAAAAGCAGTAATCTGATCAGAAATTAATAAAAGAAAAAGAACTTTAAATACTAGAGGAAAAATCAGACAAAAGATGGTGTTTAGACTCGGACTCGTGACTGAACGCTGCAGATATATTTCCTTAAAGAGCAACTGTGGCTTTTTCAGACTGCAGATCGTTTTCCCGCTGATCACTAACACGTGTGACCCACGTTCCTGGAAAAACCTCCAAAAACAGCCCGAGCCATCCAAAGACTGGCAGAGAGACGGTCTGAAGGTCTGACTTACCGTACGGGCGGAGATTCCCCCGGTACAGGGGGAATACTAGGTCCCTTTCCAACAAGACTTTTATACTTAAGGATTTTATTTTAACACATAAGTTGGACCTACTTTTATTGAATGAGCCTGAACCTGGGTAAAAGCTGGCGATAACAGCGCTTTTACTGAACTCCTCCCGGCTGGGTACTCAATTCTTCAGCGCACCACGGCTCTCCGGACGCGGTGGGGGCGTGGCCACTCTCTTCAAACAGAGCTTCAGCTGTCATTTAGTTCCAATACAGCACTATTCTAGTTTTGAATTACAATCATGTATAATTAACTTTGCCTCTCCTGTGCTTTGCGTCGTCATATACCGCCCCCCTAAATATAATAAGGATTTTATGACTGACTTTTCAGAGTTTTTATCAGATATAATGCCTAAATATGACAATATACTCATCTGTGGAGACTTTAACATACATGTTTGCACATTATTCACTTTGTGTGTTTTTGGGAATCCGCTAGCTTAGTGCAGCTACTAGCTCTTAGCCAGTTTAGCATGGCGGCTTCTCCTGTCTCTCCCGTACTTTTCTGCTCTGGGTGTGAAATGTTTAGTTATTCCTCGGCCTCCTTTAGCAGTAACGGTACTTGTAATAAGTGTAGCTTATTCGTAGCTTTGGAGGCCAGGCTGGGCGAATTGGAGACTCGGCTCCGCACCGTGGAAAATTCTACAGCTAGCCAGGCCCCTGTAGTCGGTGCGGACCAAGGTAGCTTAGCCGCCGTTAGTTCCCCCCTGGCAGATCCCGTGCAGTCGGGAAAGCAGGCTGACTGGGTGACTGTGAGGAGGAAGCGTAACCCTAAACAGAAGCCCCGTGTACACCGCCAACCCGTTCACATCTCTAACCGTTTTTCCCCACTCGACGATACACTCGCCGAGGATCAAACTCTGGTTATTGGCGACTCTGTTTTGAGAAATGTGAAGTTAGCGACACCAGCAACCATTGTCAATTGTCTTCCGGGGGCCAGAGCAGGCGACATCGAAGGACATTTGAAATTGCTGGCTAAGGCTAAGCGTAAATTTGGTAAGATTGTAATTCACGTCGGCAGTAATGACACTCGGTTACGCCAATCGGAGGTCACTAAAATTAACATTAAATCGGTGTGTAACTTTGCAAAAACAATGTCGGACTCTGTAGTTTTCTCTGGGCCCCTCCCCAATCAGACCGGGAGTGACATGTTTAGCCGCATGTTCTCCTTGAATTGCTGGCTGTCTGAGTGGTGTCCAAAAAATGAGGTGGGCTTCATTGATAATTGGCAAAGCTTCTGGGGAAAACCTGGTCTTGTTAGGAGAGATGGCATCCATCCCACTTTGGATGGAGCAGCTCTCATTTCTAGAAATCTGGCCAATTTTTTTGGATTCTCCAAACTGTGACTGTCTAGCGTTGGGACCAGGAGGCAGAGCTGTGGTCTTATACACCTCTCTGCAGCTTCTCTCCCCCTGCCATCCCCTCATTACCCCATCCCCGTAGAGACGGTGCCTGCTCCCAGACTACCAATAACCAGCAAAAATCTATTTAAGCATAAAAATTCAAAAAGAAAAAATAATATAGCACCTTCAATTGCACCACAGACTAAAACAGTTAAATGTGGTCTATTAAACATTAGGTCTCTCTCTTCTAAGTCCCTGTTGGTAAATGATATAATAATTGATCAACGTATTGATTTATTCTGCCTAACAGAAACCTGGTTACAGCAGGATGAATATGTTAGTTTAAATGAGTCAACACCCCCAAGTCACACTAACTGTCAGAATGCTCGTAGCACGGGCCGGGGCGGAGGATTAGCAGCAATCTTCCATTCCAGCCTATTAATTAATCAAAAACCTAGACAGAGCTTTAATTCATTTGAAAGCTTGTCTCTTAGTCTTGTCCATCCAAATTGGAAGTCCCAAAAACCAGTTTTATTTGTTATTATCTATCGTCCACCTGGTCGTTACTGTGAGTTTCTCTGTGAATTTTCAGACCTTTTGTCTGACTTAGTGCTTAGCTCAGATAATTATAGTGGGTGATTTTAATATCCACACAGATGCTGAGAATGACAGCCTCAACACTGCATTTAATCTATTATTAGACTCTATCGGCTTTGCTCAAAAAGTAAATGAGTCCACCCACCACTTTAATCATATTTTAGATCTTGTTCTGACTTATGGTATGGAAATAGAAGACTTAACAGTATTCCCTGAAAACTCCCTTCTGTCTGATCATTTTTTAATAACATTTAAATTTACCCTGTTGGACTACCCTGCAGTGGGGAATAAGTTTCATTACACTAGAAGTCTTTCAGAAAGCGCTGTAACTAGGTTTAAGGATATGATTCCTTCTTTATGTTCTCTAATGTCATATACCAACACAGAGCAGAGTAGCTACCTAAACTCTGTAAGGGAGTTAGAGTATCTCGTCAATAGTTTTACATCCTCATTGAAGACAACTTTGGATGCTGTAGCTCCTCTGAAAAAGAGAGCTTTAAATCAGAAGTGTCTGACTCCGTGGTATAACTCACAAACTCGTAGCTTAAAGCAGATAACCCGTAAGTTGGAGAGGAAATGGCGTCTCACTAATTTAGAAGATCTTCACTTAGCCTGGAAAAAGAGTTTGTTGCTCTATAAAAAAGCCCTCCGTAAAGCTAGGACATCTTTCTACTCATCACTAATTGAAGAAAATAAGAACAACCCCAGGTTTCTTTTCAGCACTGTAGCCAGGCTGACAAAGAGTCAGAGCTCTATTGAGCTGAGTATTCCATTAACTTTAACTAGTAATGACTTCATGACTTTCTTTGCTAACAAAATTTTGACTATTAGAGAAAAAATTACTCATAACCATCCCAAAGATGTATCGTTATCTTTGGCTGCTTTCAGTGATGCCGGTATTTGGTTAGACTCTTTCTCTCCGATTGTTCTGTCTGAGTTATTTTCATTAGTTACTTCATCCAAACCATCAACATGTTTATTAGACCCCATTCCTGCCAGGCTGCTCAAGGAAGTCCTACCATTATTTAATGCTTCAATCTTAAATATGATCAATCTATCTTTGTTAGTTGGTTATGTACCACAGGCCTTTAAGGTGGCAGTAATTAAACCATTACTTAAAAGCCATCACTTGACCCAGCTATCTTAGCTAATTATAGGCCAATCTCCAACCTTCCTTTTCTCTCAAAGATTCTTGAGAGGGTAGTTGTAAAACAGCTAACTGATCACCTGCAGAGGAATGGTCTATTTGAAGAGTTTCAGTCAGGTTTTAGAATTCATCATAGTACAGAAACAGCATTAGTGAAGGTTACAAATGATCTTCTTATGGCTTCGGACAGTGGACTTATCTCTGTGCTTGTTCTGTTGGACCTCAGTGCTGCTTTTGATACTGTTGACCATAAAATTTTATTACAGAGATTAGAGCATGTCATAGGTATTAAGGGCACTGCGCTGCGGTGGTTTGAATCATATGTGTCTAATAGATTACAGTTTGTTCATGTAAATGGGGAATCTTCTTCACAGACTGAAGTTAATTATGGAGTTCCACAAGGTTCTGTGCTAGGACCAATTTTGTTCACTTTGTACATGCTTCCCTTGGGCAGTATTATTAGACGGTATTGCTTAAATTTTCATTGTTACGCAGATGATACCCAGCTTTATCTATCCATGAAGCCAGAGGATACACACCAATTAGCTAAACTGCAGGATTGTCTTACAGACATAAAGACATGGATGACCTCTAATTTCCTGCTTTTAAACTCAGATAAAACTGAAGTTATTGTACTTGGCCCCACAAATCTTAGAAGCATGGTGTCTAACCAGATCGTTACTCTGGATGGCATTTCCCTGATCTCTAGTAATACTGTGAGAAATCTTGGAGTCATTTTTGATCAGGATATGTCATTCAAAGCGCATATTAAACAAATATGTAGGACTGCCTTTTTGCATTTACGCAATATCTCTAAAATCAGAAAGGTCTTGTCTCAGAGTGATGCTGAAAAACTAATTCATGCATTTATTTCCTCTAGGCTGGACTATTGTAATTCATTATTATCAGGTTGTCCTAAAAGTTCCCTAAAAAGCCTTCAGTTGGTTCAGAATGCTGCAGCTAGAGTACTGACGGGGACTAGCAGGAGAGAGCATATCTCACCCGTGTTGGCCTCTCTTCATTGGCTTCCTGTTAATTCTAGAATAGAATTTAAAATTCTTCTTCTTACTTATAAGGTTTTGAATAATCAGGTCCCATCTTATCTTAGGGACCTCGTAGTACCATATTACCCCATTAGAGCGCTTCGCTCTCAGACTGCGGGCTTACTTGTGGTTCCTAGGGTTTGTAAGAGTAGAATGGGAGGCAGAGCCTTCAGCTTTCAGGCTCCTCTCCTGTGGAACCAGCTCCCAATTCAGATCAGGGAGACAGATACCCTCTCTACTTTTAAGATTAGGCTTAAAACTTTCCTTTTCGCTAAGGCTTATAGTTAGGGCTGGATCGGGTGACCCTGGACCATCCCTTGGTTATGTTGCTTTAGACGTAGACTGTGGGGGGGTTCCCATGATGCACTGTTTCTTTCTCTTTTTGCTCCGTATGCATCACTCTGCATTTAATCATTAGTGATCGATCTCTGCCCCCCTTCTCGGCATGTCTTTTTCCTGGTTCTTTCCCTCAGCCCCAACCAGTCTCAGCAGAAGACTGCCCCTCCCTGAGCCTGGTTCTGCTGGAGGTTTCTTCCTGTTAAAAGGGAGTTTTTCCTTCCCACTGTGGCCAAGTGCTTGCTCATAGGGGGTCGTTTTGACCGTTGGGGTTTTTCATAATTATTGTATGGCCTTGCCTTACAATGTGGAGCGCCTTGGGGCAACTGTTTGTTGTGATTTGGCGCTATATAAGAAAAAAGTTGATTGATTGATTGAGTTGATGTTTGTTGTGCCTCAAATCAGTTGGGCAATGACTTCAAAAGCCTCTTGGACTCTTTTGGTCTATCACAATCAGTGCATGGCTCCACACATCAATTCGGTCATACACTAGACTTAGTCATTTCACATGGACTTTCCCTGGCTCTTAGTAATACAGCAGTTGCTCCTATCTCAGATCACCTTCCTGTTATTTTTGAATTTAAAGCTCCTGTCAATATCTCCAGGGCCTCCATACCAGCCCGCTCCCGCCGCACCATCACCCCCTCGACTGTAGGGGACTTTGAGGCTGCTTTTAGAGACACTGCACTTTATTGCACAGAGGATGTGGCCTCCTCCCTTAGTCCAGATGAGTTCATCTCATATTTTAATACCACATGCTCTGATATTTTAGATACTGTGGCACCTTTTAAATCCAGGTCCACCAAACCCAAACCAGACCCCTGGATCAATGACACCACCCGTGCCTTACGCCGTCACTGTAGACAGGCTGAGCGGAGATGGAGAAAGGACAGGCTTCAGGTGTTCTTGGAAATGTTACGGGATAGCCTTACAGAGTATCAGAATACTGTGAAGGAAGCAAAAACCCAATATCTGTCAAGTATTATAGCCAGTAGTTCTAACTGTCCAAGAGTGTTATTTGACACAATCAAGTCAGTTTTAAACCCTCCCACCATATTGTTTGACATTTCGCAGGCTACATGTGAAAAATTTCTCAAGTTTTTTTATAGAGAAAGTAGCCACTGTCAGACAGAATATTTTAAACTGTAACACGGTTTTTAATAGCCTTTACACTCTACCTGAACCATCTGCTGTTTTTAATAGTTTTGAGCCGGTTACTCTGACACTCCTCACTGAGGTTGTCCAGAGCATTAAACCCAGTTACTGCTCACTGGACACTATTCCAGGAAAGGTTTTTAAAGAGGTTTTTAACACTGTGGGTCCGAGTTTGCTCTCTTTTATTAATAGCTGCCTCAGCTCCGGGACAGTTCCAGCCCATTTTAAACATGCTGTAGTTAGGCCTCTTCTTAAAAAGCCCAACCTAGGTCCCCCAGTTTTATCTAATTTTAGACCAGTGTCAAATTTATCGTTTTTATCTAAGGTTTTAGAAAAAGTTGTTTTTAATCAGTTGCAATCGTTTTTAGAACACAACTCTGTTTTAGATAAATTTCAGTCGGGTTTTAGATCTCGACATAGCACTGAGTCAGCTCTTTTAAAAGTACAAAATGACATTCTTTTATCGTTGGACTCTAAAAAACCTGTGCTGCTGGTGATGTTGGATCTAACAGCTGCGTTTGATACTGTGGACCACTCAATCCTCCTCACACGTCTGTCCCAGCAGGTTGGCCTCCGGGGGACTGTCTTGGAGTGGTTTCAGTCTTATTTGACCAACAGGACTTTCAGGGTGATGGTTAATGACTTCTCCTCCTCCACAGTTCCTCTGACCACTTGTGTGCCCCAGGGCAGTATCCTCAGACCGCTCTTGTTCTCTTTGTACATGCTTCCACTGAGTTCAGTCATCACCAAACACAATCTTCAGTTTCATTTTTATGCCGATGACCTCCAGATTTATATGCCAGTTGTGCCTAATAATACAAGTGCTTTGGACTCCATACATAGCTTTTTTAAGGATATTAAGGACTGGCTGGCTCAGAATTTTCTGCACCTTAATGAAGCCAAAACAGAGTGTATTCTGTTTGGAGCTAAAACTAACTCTGATCCAGATCTTGGCTCCCTGGCTCCTTATCGTAGGGCTGTGGTAAGGAACCTTGGTGTGCGGTTTGATGACTGTTTAAAATTTGAGAAACAAATTGACAGTGTGGTAAGAGCCAGTTTTTTTCCAGCTGAGACTCCTGGCAAAAGTCAAACCCTTTCTAAGCCAAAAGGACCTTGAAAAGGCTATTCATGCTTCTATCAGCTCCCGGATTGACTATTGCAATGCACTTTATGTTGGTATCACTCAAGGCTCTCTAAACTGATCCAGAATGCTGCTGCTCGCCTGTTGACCAACACCAGGAAGCACAGCCACATCACTCCTGTACTTTACTCCCTGCACTGGCTTCCAGTCCGTTTTAGAGTTGATTTTAAACTGTTAATGTTTGTTTTTAAAGCTGTAAATGGCATTGCACTTTCTTATTTATGTGACCTGTTAAAAACACACAACCCTGTCAGAGCACTTCGGTCTGCTGACCAAAACTTTCTGGAGGTTCCCAGGTCCAGGTCCAAACAATGGGGTGACCGTTCTTTTGCAGTAGCAGGTCCTAAGTTGTGGAATGCATTACCTCCTGAACTGAGGTCCATTAATAGCTTGCCTCTGTTTAAAGCTAAGTTAAAAACATACTTGTTCAGGGCAGCTTTTTGCACATAATTGCTTTGACACTTTTTTGTCTATTTTTATTCTATTTTGGATGCTCTTATTGTGTTTTATTGTGTTTTTCGTACTTTTCTTTTTATTTTATCTCTAGTTGGTGCTATTGGAAAGCACTTTGGTTCAGGTGAAAACTGTTGTAAAGTGCTATAGAAATAAAACTTGATTGATTGATTGACTTCCCGCTGCACGTTTGGAAGTCAAACAAATCATTACTTCAGCCGTTTAGTGCTTCGTTAGGCCTGAAGGTGCTTCCTGCATGTGCGCTAATAGAAAGCAGATAAACACGCGCTAACAAACAAAGGATTTACAGAACAAACAAACGCTTCTGTCACCGCTGGAACGCGCCCATCAACACGTCTGTTAATCAAACAGCCGGGCGTGGCTTAAATTCTGCCACGTGTTTCCAAAAACATTAATTCTGGGAACGCAACAGGAAGCAAATGCAGTTTCATTAAACGACCAGCAGATGGTGCAACCAGCACTGAAAACAGCAGAGAAAGAATCGTTGGAGTCCACGAACTGTTTACCGGAGCCGTGGTAACAATCAGAATCTACCAAACTCGTCTGCACACGGAAATGTGCAGAAATGGGCGGGGCTTGACTAATCGTCACACACAAATATGAGGAATAGCGTACGTGCACGGAGAGGATGCACATTCCTAAAGTGTGCAGCAGGTGGCAGCGCAGCATGTGATTCTTCCTACAGACTCTGAAACAATGTTCTAAACACAGGTGGTTCAAAGGTTTTGAAACAATGCAGCAGTGAACCAGTCTTCAGATCATGTGGTTTTGATGTGGCTGACGTACCGATCGTGCATCCACATTAGAATTTAACGTGCACATTTAAACAGCAGGAGGAACCCTGAGTGCCTGACAGAGGAACCACACAGACCCGAGAACCTCCTACGCTGGTAGAATCATAACTGTAGAGTCTGCATCCTTTCTAAGCATTTCATCTTTGTAGAGCGTCTCGAAATCTGAACACTGCTTCAGAGTTCAGGAAAATAAAAAGTACATGAAATCCAGTTTTCCATTTATATATTTTTATGAATAAACAGCATGAAAATGTAATTTGTCTGATAGGAAAAACAAACCATCGCACAGATTAGGAACATGAAAAGGTAACAAAACTTTCTTCAAAAGCTTCAACAGTGACACTGTGCATCAGTGTCATAAAAGTATTTGCCTCAGTTTAAAAGACATTTAAACTAAAAGAAAAAAATGATACTTTCTGCATTTAAGAACTGAACCAAGAATGAACCAAAGATTCATTAAATAAATTAAGGACTTAGTGAAAGACTTGAACCTTTTAAACTGCAAACAGCTTATTTTAACAGATGGAACAATTTGCTGCTTCAAACAAAATGGTTCAGTTTCATCTTTTAAGGGCTTTGTGTGATTCAAGGGTTCAGACTGAGGATCAGATCTGACATGAAACCTTCAACCTGGAAGCTTTGTTTGTGTGTTTCACGCCTCGGCCAGACACGCCATTACCTTCAGCATCAGCTCCTCCTTCCTGTGTCTGGCAGCGATGGACACTCCTTTTCCTTTCAGAAAGGCCAATAGGCTCGCAGTGTTCAGTTTGGACAACTAGAAAGAAGAAAACCAAAGTGAAACCAGAGGTTCAGCATGTCCCACACGTTGACCATGTGATGAAAAAATTAAATATAACGCAATGCTAAAATACCCTCAGCTTTATGAGCCTTGTGTTCTTTATAATTTGCAGTTGTTTAACTAATGATTAAGATCAAGACACATTTAGTCACATCCCTCATGATATGAAGCAAGGCGGGGGTGTTGTTCTTATTTATAAATCTAGGTTTAGCTTATTATCTGTTGGGGGTCACAAATATAACTCGTTTTAACATCTGATTCTCTGCTCTGCCCACGATGCTACATATTGCCAAGGTCAGAAGAATAAAAATCAGCCTTATTACTTTGTCACTGTATATAGGCCTCCTGGCCAATATTCTGAATTCTTAGATAAATTTGGTGAGTTCATCTCTAACTTGTCAACTAGAGAAGATAACATTCTGATCATTGGTGAGTTTAACATTCATAATAAGCCTTCTGATCCCCTCTGCAAATCATTTATGGCAACTATGGATGCATTAGGATTTCGGCAATGTATTCAGGACTCAACGCACATTAGTCAAAATACCCTGGATTTGGTTCTCCCACGTGGTATACTGTCATCCTGCCTCTTGCATCGGTGGTCTCTGATCACTCACTTATTAAGTTTACAGTTTCACTGCCATGTTTAGTGGAACAACAACCTTATTTATCACTGCAGCGACGCATCAACTCCTCAACTAAGACTGAACTAGAAGCTAGACTGCCTGATGTCTTAGCTTCATATTTGGCAAACACCCAATCAGTAGACAGACTTGTGGATAGTTTAAACTCAGTGCTCAAATCTACACTCGACATGATTGCACCACTTATATTAAAACTATGCTCCCCCAAAACACAGTCACCTTGGTTCAATGATTACTTGCGTGACCTCAAGCACAAGGCTAGAGGTCTAGAACGGAAATGGTGTGGTTCAAAATTAGAAGTATTCCACCTCCTGTGGCGTGATGCTATCTTAGACTATAAGCATGCATTACTGGCTACAAAGCGGACCAATTACTCTGATTTGATCAACAAAAACAAGCATAACTCAAAGTTCTTGTTTGACATGACACTGCTATGTTGATGATACTCAGTTATACATGCCAATAACTGCTAATAATGTTATTCAGATAAAATACTTAGAAGATTGCCTTGCGTCAGTGAGAAGCTGGATGTGTAGAAACTTCCTACTTTTAAACTCTGATAAGACTGAAATGATGGTTCTTGGTCCAGTAAGACATCTGCATCAATTTGACCAGTTAATGCTTAGCCTAGGCTTGTGTGGCATACTGAGGCAACTTTGTTGTGATTTGGCTATATTTGTGATTTGGCTATATAAATGAAAATAAATTGAATTGAAATTGATCCTGTTGTGTTACTCGCAATTTGTACATGTTCAATGAAGCCCCTCTATTAATCAGTCAATCAAAAACAATATTTCCATTTTAACAGCATCTGCAGGAGGCTTTGTGTGTGCGTGTAAGTGAGCTTTTGACAAAAGCGGAAGTCATGCAAATCAAGGAATATTTGTAGATCACCCTCTGTGCATTTGCTGGTATTAATGAGACAAATTTAAATCTGTTGGGAAAGTGTCGTGACACGGACCCACAACAGGGGGCGTTAATGAACGGACAATGGATAAGCCAAAAAGTAACAATTTAATGTTGTGAAGCGCACAACCAAGTACAGACAATAACAATAGTGCAGAATGTCAATCATACACAATGTGGCGTGTGGCAGGCTCGAAGATAGAAGACGTCTGGTGATAGAAGAGCAGGAACCCACACAGCTTCCACCACCAACGGATCTGAAGAACACCGGAGCCGCCAAGCCCTGCGCCCCAGGTGGCCACTGTCTTCAGCAGTCAGACCCGGTACTGCTGGCAGAGAACAGAAACAGTTTGATGAGTGTGAGTACGCACACTCAGTAATACCACAGTCTGTGTTCAGTTAGGAGGGAGAACCTCCACCTCCAATCACACACTCGTACAGCTCCTGTGAAACCACTTATCTGGTTTGGGGTGTGAGGCGAAGCCGTCGCAGTCCACACCAAACGCCAATACCGCAGATAAGGACACCGTCACAGGAAAACGGTTACAAATGAGATCAGACTATTACATAAGGTCTTTAGATTCAGCAGAGAAGTTACCTGTATGGTAGATGATTTCACGGCGGGGAGGTGGAGTTGCAGTCCGGCTTTTATGGTGGTTGACGCAGATGAGTGACAGCTGGTGGTGATGATGTGACAGCTGTCACTCCACTGGTTCCGGCGCCCTCTCGTGCTTGAAGCCTGCACACCAAGTAGGGCGCCATCTGGTGGTGGTGGGCCAGCAGTACCTCCTCTTCAGCGGCCCACACAACAGGACCCCCCCCTCAACGGGCGCCTCCTGGTGCCCGACAAGGTTTGTCCGGGTGCCGGGCGTAGAAGTCGGCCAGGAGGGCCGGGTCCAGGATGAAGCTCCTTTTCACCCAGGAGCGTTCCTCGGGGCCATACCCCTCCCAGTCCACCAGATACTGGAACCCCCGACCTTTGCGACGGACGTCCAGGAGCCGACGCACAGTCCATGCCGGCTCCCCGTCGATGATCCGGGCAGGAGGCGGTGCAGGTCCAGGGGTGCAGAGTGGTGAGGTGTGGTAAGGCTTGATCCGAGACACGTGAAAGACAGGGTGAATCCGCAGTGAAGCTGGTAGCCGTAGCTTCACTGCGGCCGGGCTGAGGACCTTGGTGATGGGAAACGGTCCGATATACCTGTCCTTGAGTTTCTGGGAGTCAACTTGAAGTGGGATGTCCTTTGTTGACAACCACATCTCCTGCCCGGGCTGGTATGCAGGGGCCGGGGAACGCCGGCGGTCTGCATGGGCCTTGGCCCTCGTCCGGGCCTTCAACAGGGCAGAACGGGCGGTCCGCCACACGCGGCGGCACCTCCTGAGGTGGGCCTGGACCGAGGGCACACCGACCTCTCCCTCCACAAGTGGAAACAATGGGGGCTGGTACCCCAAACACACCTCAAACGGGGAGAGGCCGGTGGCAGACGACACTTGGCTGTTGTGGGAGTATTCGATCCAGGCCAGATGGGTGCTCCAGGCCGTCGGGTGCGTGGAGGTAACGCAACGGAAGGCCTGCTCCAGCTCCTGGTTGGCCAGCTCTGCCTGTCCGTTGGTCTGCGGGTGATACCCGGACAAGAGGCTCACAGTGGCCCCCAGTTCCCTGCAGAAACTCCTCCAGACCTGAGAGGAGAACTGAGGGCCACGGTCTGAGACGATGTCCGCTGGTATCCCATGCAGACGCACGACGTGGTGGACCAGGAGGCCTGCTGTCTCCTGGGCCGTGGGGAGCTTCGGGAGGGCCACGAAGTGGGCCGCCTTGGAGAACCGGTCCACTATCGTGAGAATGGTGGTGTTGCCCTGGGACGGCGGGAGACCCGTGACAAAGTCCAGGGCAATGTGGGACCAGGGGCGGTGAGGCACCGGTAGGGGCTGGAGGAGTCCTGAGGTCCTCTTGTGGTCAGCCTTGCCCCTGGCACAGGTGGTACAGGCCTGGACGTATTCCCGGACGTCGGCCTCCATAGACGCCCACCAGAAGCGCTGCTGGACTACCGCCATGGTCCTGCGCACCCCGGGATGACAGGAGAGCTTGGAACCATGGCAGAAGTCCAAAACGGCAGCTCTGGCTTCCGGTGGGACGTATAGTTTGTTCTTTGGGCCGGTCCCCGGGTCCGGGTTCCGTGTCAGGGCCTCCCGGACGGTCTTCTCTACGTCCCAGGTGAGGGCGGCCACGACAGTGGACTCGGGGATGATGGTCTCTGTGGGGTCTGACAACTCGGCCTTGGCCTCCTCTTCATGCACCCGGGACAGGGCATCCGATCGTTGGTTCTTGGTCCCGGGGCGGTATGTAATCCGGAAGTCAAAGCGCCCGAAGAACAGTGACCAGCGGGCTTGCCTGGGGTTCAACCGCTTGGCGGTCCGGATGTACTCCAGGTTCCGATGGTCCGTGAAAACCGTGAAGGGCACCGTCGCTCCCTCCAACAGGTGTCTCCACTCTTCAAGAGCCTCCTTCACCGCCAGGAGTTCCCGATTGCCGACGTCATAATTTCTCTCAGCCGGGGTCAACCTGCGGGAAAAATAGGCACAAGGGTGGAGGACCTTACCGGACTCCCCGCTCTGGGACAGCACGGCTCCTATCCCTGAATCAAAGGCATCCACCTCCACTGTGAACTGGCGAGTAGGATCACGCTGCACCAGTACTGGTGCAGACGAAAACCGGCGCTTCAACTCCCTAAACGCGGCTTCGCACCGATCCGACCAGGTGAAGGGGACCTTAGTGGAGGTCAGGGCTGTCAGGGGGCTCACTACCTGACTGTAGCCCTTAATGAACCTCCTGTAGAAATTCGCAAAGCCGAGAAACTGTTGCAGTTTCCTACGGTTTGTTGGTTGGGGCCAATCTCTCACCGCCGCAACCTTGGCCGGATCAGGGGCGACGGAGTTGGAGGAGATTATGAACCCCAGGAAGGACAAAGAAGAGCGGTGAAACTCGCACTTCTCGCCCTTCACAAACAGCCGGTTCTCCAACAACCGCTGTAGGACCTGACGTACATGCTTGACATGGGTCTCAGGATCCGGAGAAAAGATGAGTATATCGTCTAGATATACGAAGACAAACCGATGCAGGAAGTCCCGCAAGACGTCATTAACCAAAGCTTGGAACGTCGCGGGCGCATTGGTGAGGCCGAACGGCATGACCAGGTACTCAAAGTGACCTAACAGGGGTGTTAAATGCCGTCTTCCACTCGTCTCCCTCCCGGATCCGAACCAGGTGATAAGCATTCCTAAGATCCAATTTAGTAAAAATTTGGGCTCCATGCAAGGGCGTAAACACTGAATCCAACAGAGGTAACGGGTATCGGTTGCGAACCGTGATCTCGTTCAGCCCTCTGTAATCAATGCATGGACGGAGTCCGCCGTCCTTCTTGCCCACAAAAAAGAAACCAGCACCCATCGGGGAGGTGGAGTTCCGGATCAACCCGGCAGCTAACGAGTCCCGGATGTAGGTCTCCATTGATTCGCGTTCCGGACGTGAGAGGTTGTACAGCCTGCTGGACGGGTACTCAGCGCCCGGTATCAAATCAATGGCACAATCGTACAGACGGTGTGGGGGCAGCATGAGTGCCAGATCCTTGCTGAAGACGTCAACAAGGTCATGGTACTCGGCTGGCACCGCCACCAGATTGGGGGGGACTAAAACCTCCTCCTTAGCTGTCACACCGGGTGGAACCGAGGATCCTAAACACTCCCGGTGGCAGGTTTCGCTCCACTGAACCATAACCCCAGACGGCCAATCAATCCGGGGATTGTGTTTCAACACCCATGAAAAACCCAAAATCACTCGGGAGGTAGAAGGTGTTACATAAAACACAATCTCCTCCCTGTGATTCCCAGAAACAACCAAAGTCACTGGCTGTGTCTGGTGTGTGATTAGTGGAAGAAGGGTGCCATCTAGTGCCCGCACCGACAATGGTGACGGTAAGGCCACTAGAGGGAGCCCAACCTCCTTTGCCCATCTGCTGTCCAGCAGATTCCCCTCCAACCCCGTGTCCACCAGTGCTGGGGCATGAAGGGTTAGATCCCCACTCAGGATCGTGACTGGGATACGTGCAGATTTTCGGGGTTTCCCCGCATGGGTATTGTGACCCACCCTTAGCCCAGTCTCTAAGGACGAGTGCTGCTGTTTTGACCGTTTGAGGCACTCTCTCTGTATGTGCTCGGTTGAGCTGCAGAGAAAACACTCTCCACGGATCAGCCTCCTTTGTCTCTGATCTGATCGTTTTTTGGCCCTGCTCATTTCCATAGCAACGTCAGCAGGGGGAGCTGTCGTCACGTGGAGAGCCCTGGATGTGGAGCGTGGGGAAGTCGGCTCCCTTTCGGACCCGGGAGGAAGAGGGATGGCTTGTGCCTGACCACGCCCTTCGTCTCGCTCCCGTCGGTGTTCTGTTAATCGGTTGTCTAACCGTATAACCAGGTCGATAAGCCCATCTAAATCCCGTGGCTCGTCCTTCGCCACCAGGTGCTCCTTAAGGACCAGAGACAGTCCGTTTACAAAGGCGGCACGGAGCGCAACAGCATTCCAGCCGGCTCGTGCTGCCGCGATGCGGAAGTCGACTGCATACTTCGCTGCGCTCCGACACCCCTGTCGTATCAACAGCAGCACGCTTGAAGCGGTCTCGCCTCTATGAGGGTGGTCGAACACCTGTCGGAACTCCCTCACAAACTCAGTGTAAATCGTTAGGAGCCGTGAATTCTGCTCCCAGAGCGCCGTAGCCCAGGCGCGTGCCTCTCCTCAAAGCAGATTTATAACGTAAGCCACCCGGCTAGCGTCTGACGCGTACATGACGGGACGCTGTGAAAAGACGAGCGAGCACTGCATCAAAAAGTCCGCGCACGTCTCCACACAGCCTCCGTACGGCTCCAGAGGGCTTATGTATGCTTCAGGGGAAGGTGGGGGGGTTCGTTGAACGACCAGTGGAATGTCTGTCTCTGGCATTCGGTCAGCAGGAGGAGGTGCTGCAGCAGCGCCCTGAGCATGCTCTTCCACCTGGGCGGTGAGAGCCTCCATCCTTCGATTGAGAATAATGCTCTGCTCGGTAACTAAGTCCAACCGAGCAGTAAAGGCGGTTAAGATGTGCTGCAGCTCACCTAACACGCCTCCTGCTGGCGCCTGTGCACCTCGATCTTCCGTTGGCTGTTCAAGCGCTGGTTGACGCCCCTCGGGATCCATGACGCTGGCCGAGAAATCCTGTTGGGAAAGTGTTGTGACACGGACCCACAACAGGGGGCGTTAATGAACGGACAATGGATAAGCCAAAAAGTAACAATTTAATGTTGTGAAGCGCACAACGAAGTACAGACAATAACAATAGTGCGGAATGTCAATCATACACAAGGTGGCGTGTGGCAGGCTCGAAGATAGAAGACGTCTGGTGATAGAAGAGCCGGAACCCACACAGCTTCCACCACCAACGGATCTGAAGAACACCGGAGCCGCCAAGCCCTGCGCCCCAGGTGGCCACTGTCTTCAGCGGTCAGACCCGGTACTGCTGGCAGAGAACAGAAACAGTTTGATGAGTGTGAGTACGCACACTCAGTAATCCCACAGTCTGTGTTCAGTTAGGAGGGAGAACCTCCACCTCCAATCACACACTCGTACAGCTCCTGTGAAACCACTTATCTGGTTTGGGGTGTGAGGCGAAGCCGTCGCAGTCCACACCAAACGCCAATACCGCAGATAAGGACACCGTCACAGGAAAACGGCTGCAAATGAGATCAGACTATTACATAAGGTCTTCAGCAGAGAAGTTACCTGTATGGTAGATGATTTCACGGCGGGGAGGTGGAGTTGCAGTCCGGCTTTTATGGTGGTTGACGTAGATGAGTGACAGCTGGTGGTGATGATGTGACAGCTGTCACTCCACTGGTTCCGGCGCCCTCTCGTGCTTGAAGCCCGCACTTCAAGCAGGGCGCCATCTGGTGGTGGTGGGCCAGCAGTACCTCCTCTTCAGCAGCCCACACAACAAAATCCATAGGAAGTTAGCTTTGAGTTAGTGGACGTTAGCGTGCACACTAGCACCACAAAATGTATTATCAGGTTACAAAAATGCCGTTTTCAGTTTAAGAAGTGTTTATTTCTCACCTGCTTTTACATAATATATGACAAAGAGGATATATTTACACACAAACGAAACAGTTTGTAATTTTGCAGCTAGCTACCAGCCTGTGACATCGCCATGCTAAAGTCCGCAAAATAAATTCACAGGTGTTATTAGGTTCCAAAAACAGTGTTTTTGGTTTCAGAAGTGTTAACGCAAGGCCTCTACTGGTGGTTGGCTCTCACTGTGGTATTGTATCACTTCCTGTTCCGGAGCACAGCGGTGTTTTGCTGTATCTGTTAGCTGTTTAATCTGTGCAGTTAGATTGATCTAGTTAACTAGATAACGATTTGTTTCACAGTGTAATCTTCACGTGCCTTAACTAAAGCACTCCCACTGCTCAATCACCTCTAAACTATTTACACATTATTCACTTTGTGTTTTTAGGAATTCGCTAGCTTAGCGCAGCTACTAGCTCTTAGCCGGTTTAGCATGGCGGCTTCTCCTGTCTCTCCCGCACTTTTCTGCTCTGGGTGTGAAATGTTTAGTTATTCCTCTGCCTCCTTTAGCAGTAATGGTACTTGTAATAAGTGTAGCTTATTCGTAGCTTTGGAGGCCAGGCTGGGCGAATTGGAGACTTGGCTCCGCACCTTGGAAATTCCTACAGCTAGCCAGGCGCCTGTAGTCGGTGTGGACCAAGGTAGCTTAGCCGCCGTTAGTTCCCCTCCCGCAGATCCCGAGCAGGCCGACTGGGTGACTGTGGGGAGGAAGCGTAGTCCTAAACAGAAGCCCCGTGTACACCGCCAACCCGTTCACATCTCTAACCGTTTTTCCCCACTCGGCGACACACCCGCCGAGGATCAAACTCTGGTTATTGGAGACTCTGTTTTGAGAAATGTGAAGTTAGCGACACCAGCAACCATAGTCAATTGTCTTCCGGGGGCCAGAGCAGGCGACATTGAAGGAAATTTGAAACTGCTGGCTAAGGCTAAGCGTAAATTTGGTAAGATTGTAATTCACGTCGGCAGTAATGACACCCGGTTACGCCAATCGGAGGTCACTAAAATTAACATTGAATCGGTGTGTAACTATGCAAAAACAATGTCGGACTCTGTAGTTTTCTCTGGGCCCCTCCCCAATCGGACCGGGAGTGACATGTTTAGCCGCATGATCTCCTTGAATTGCTGGCTGTCTGAGTGGTGTCCAAAAAATGAGGTGGGCTTCATAGATAATTGGCAAAGCTTCTGGGGAAAACCTGGTCTTGTTAGGAGAGACGTTATCCATCCCACTTTGGATGGACCAGCTCTCATTTCTAGAAATCTGGCCAATTTTCTTAAATTCTGCAAACTGTGACTATCCAGGGTTGGGACCAGGAAGCAGAGTTGTAGTCTTACACACCTCTCTGCAGCTTCTCTCCCCCTGCCGTCCCCTCATTACCCCATCCCCATAGAGACGGTGCCTGCTCCCAGACCACCAATAACCAGCAAAAATCTATTTAAGCATAAAAATTCAAAAAGAAAAAATAATATAGCACCTTCAACTGCACCACAGACTAAACAGTTAAATGTGGTCTATTAAACATTAGATCTCTCTCTTCTAAGTCCCTGTTAGTAAATGATATAATAATTGATCAACATATTATTTATTCTGCCTTACAGAAACCTGGTTACAGCAGGATGAATGTTACTTTAAATGAGTCAACACCCCCGAGTCACACTAACTGCCAGAACGCTCGTAGCACGGGCCGAGGAGGAGGATTAGCAGCAATCTTCCACTCCAGCTTGTTAATTAATCAAAAACCCAGATAGAGCTTTAATTCATTTGAAAGCTTGACTCTTAGTCTTGTCCATCCAAATGGGAAGTCCCAAAAACCAGTTTTATTTGTTATTATCTATCGTCCACCTGGTCGTTACTGTGAGTTTCTCTGTGAATTTTCAGACCTTTTGTCTGACTTAGTGCTTAGCTCAGATAAGATAATTATAGTGGGCGATTTTAACATCCACACAGATGCTGAGAATGACAGCCTCAACACTGCATTTAATCTATTATTAGACTCGATTGGCTTTGCTCAAAATGTAAATGAGTCCACCCACCACTTTAATCATACCTTAGATCTTGTTCTGACTTATGGTATGGAAATTGAAGACTTAACAGTATTCCCTGAAAACCCCCTTCTGTCTGATCATTTCTTAATAACATTTAAATTTACTCTGATGGACTACCCAGCAGTGGAGAATAAGTTTCATTACACTAGAAGTCTTTCAGAAAGCGCTGTAACTAGGTTTAAGGATATGATTCCTTCTTTATGTTCTCTAAGCCATATACCAAC
The DNA here is from genome assembly GCF_902500255.1 of Thalassophryne amazonica. Lineage (NCBI taxonomy): Eukaryota > Metazoa > Chordata > Actinopteri > Batrachoidiformes > Batrachoididae > Thalassophryne > Thalassophryne amazonica. The sequence continues at coordinate 3,776,491 of NC_047103.1, forward strand.
ACAGGGCAGAGTAGCTACCTAAACTCTGTGAGTGAGATAGATTATCTCATCAATAGTTTTATATCCTCATTGAGGACAACTTTGGATGCTGTAGCTCCTCTGAAAAAGAGAGCCTTAAATCAGAAGTGCCTGACTCCGTGGTATAACTCTCAAACTCGCAGCTTAAAGCAGATAACCCGTAAGTTGGAGAGGAAATGGCGTCTCACTAATTTAGAAGATCTTCACTTAGCCTGGAAAAAGAGTCTGTTGCTCTATAAAAAAGCCCTCCGTAAAGCTAGGACATCTTACTACTCATCACTAATTGAAGAAAATAAGAACCCCAGGTTTCTTTTCAGCACTGTAGCCAGGCTGACAAAGAGTCAGAGCTCTATTGAGCCAAGTATTCCTTTAACTTTAACTAGTAATGACTTCATGACTTTCTTTGCTAATAAAATTTTAACTATTAGAGAAAAAATTACTCATAACCATCCCAAAGACATATCATTCTCTTTGGCTGCTTTCAGTGATGCCGGTATTTGGTTAGACTCTTTCTCTCTGATTGTTCTGTCTGAGTTATTTTCATTAGTTACTTCCTCCAAACCATCAACATGTCTATTAGACCCCATTCCTACCAGGCTGCTCAAGGAAGCCCTACCATTAATTAATGCTTCGATCCTAAATATGATCAATCTGTCTTTATTAGTTGGCTATGTACCACAGGCTTTTAAGGTGGCAGTAATTAAACCATTACTTAAAAAGCCATCACTTGACCCAGCTATCTTTGCTAATTATAGGCCAATCTCCAACCTTCCTTTTCTCTCACAAATTCTTGAAAGGGTAGTTGTAAAACAGCTAACTGATCATCTGCAGAGGAATGGTCTATTTGAAGAGTTTCAGTCAGGGTTTAGAATTCATCATAGTACAGAAACAGCATTAGTGAAGATTACAAATGATCTTCTTATGGCCTCGGACAGTGGACTCATCTCTGTGCTTGTCCTGTTAGACCTCAGTGCTGCTTTTGATACTGTTGACCATAAAATTTTATTACAGAGATTAGAGCATGCCATAGGTATTAAAGGCACTGCGCTGCGGTGGTTTGAATCATATTTATCTAATAGATTACAATTTGTTCATGTTTGCTCTGTATGCACCACTCTGCATTTAATCATTAGTGATTGATCTCTGCTCCCCTCCACAGCATGTCTTTTTCCTGGTTCTCTCCCTCAGCACCAACCAGTCCCAGCAGAAGACTGCCCCTCCCTGAGCCTGGTTCTGCTGGTTTCTTCCTGTTAAAAGGGAGTTTTTCCTTCCCACTGTCGCCAAGTGCTTGCTCACAGGGGGTCGTTTTGACAGTTGGGGTTTTTCCGTAATTATTGTATGGCTTTGCCTTACAATATAAAGTGCCTTGGGGCAACTGTTTGTTGTGATTTGGCGCTATATAAATGAAATTTATTATTTCTTACTAGCTTTTATATAATATATGAGAGACATGCATATCCGGTTGTTAAGCTCTGATGTAATGCATCACGTGATAAATCTGTTTCCTTGTCCAAAGACTTGTAAGTTTACAATCAAAGTTATGTCTGTATTCGCCCTATTGATGTTTCAAATCCTGCAAAACCTCAGAGAGGTCGCCGCGCTGCGAGATCTCAGTAACATTGAGAACTGCACTGAGATGCTCTGATCACGTTGCACTTTAACCGCTGCACACGGACAACACCATTAACATTGCAACATAAAACTATTTTTATATTGTGCCTAAAACTCTCGTGAATATATTGTCTGGGTTTATAGACGTTGTTATTGTGTTTGTTTTATGTAAACGTGAGAATCACAGTGTGTCTCTCCGTTATTTTCAGTGGGAGCTGCTGTGAGCTACAATCGCTTCCTGATCATGTCTTTCTGGGGGAAAGTGAAGTTTGCTCTTTAATGTCTTGATTATTGTTCTTTACAACAGTGTTTGTCCTCTTTGTTCCAGACTAATATATAATATGTCTGAAATTCGGTTCGCGTTTATTAAATTCCACGCAGATTAAACGTAATAGACACGGATTATTTGTTATATTTGTTTTAGCAAGTTTTCGGGGTATCATGCAGCAGTCTCTTATTAACGTGATGAAAAGCATAAAAATTACACTTTTGTAGTATAATATTCATTTACAACTGTCATCGTGTTGATTCTCTATGTTGTTTGACTGCAGTGTCTCTCTGGCGCACAAAGGATTATGGGATACGTCAATAGGGCAAATGATCCTTTTAAGGATCTACAGTTTAAGTTTAGTTTGTGTTTACAGTGTGTGCAAACGTCCGTCCCTCCCTTCTCCACCTCCGTTAACCGCATTCATCTGTTTCTAAGGTAAGAACACTTAAGAAAGCTTTTTTTTCTTTTACTTTATATATTTTATTGTGCACAGGTAAAATATACATGTCTGTTTGTTAATAAAAACATTAATTTTTTTCATAATTTAGAGTGATTTGGGGATGTTTTACAAGGCTGGAATGGATTAAAATTATTTGAGTTATTTTCAATGAAATATGAGCAGGTTGTCTTACGAGATTGGTCACGGAACAAATTAAACTCGTAAATCAAGGTTCCACTGTACTACTGAAATGTCATTTTTTATGCTTTTCATCACGTTAATAAGAGACTGCATCCATGAGACCTTGAAAACTTGTTAAAACAAATGTTACAGATGATCCGTGTCTGCTACGTTTAACCTGCATGGAATTTAATAAACGCAAACTGAATTTCAGACATCTTATATATATGTTACTCTGGAACAAAGAGGACAAACAGTGTTGTAAAGGACAAGAAACAGGACTTTAAAGAACAAACTTCACTTTCCTCCAGAAAGACATGATCAGGAAGCGATTGTAGCTCACAGCAGCTCCCACTGAAAATAATGGAGAGACAGACTGTGATTCTCACATGTTTACATAAAATAAACACAATAACAACGTGTATAAACCCAGAGAATATATTCACGAGAGTTTTAGGCACAATATAAAAATAGTTTTATGTTGCCCCCATCAGACTGCTCGGTGTGTGGTGTCAAGGTGCTTTTCAAAACCAGCCTGGCACCAACACGAGGTCACCCCTACAAGTTACAGGTACAACCAACAACAGGTCCACAAAAGCACTTCTTCACCACCCGAGTCATCCCCATCTGGAACAAGCTATCCTGCCACACAGTAACAGCTGAAAACATCAACACCTTCAAGTCAAGACTACATGCTGAACTCACAAATCAAGATATTTACTACAACTAGTAAAGAAAGTCTCTTCAGCTGCTCCCTTGTTTTCACTCGGGGTCGCCACAGCAAATCCAAGGTGGATCTGCATGTTGAATTGGCACAAGTTTTACGCCGGATGCCCTTCCTGACGCAACTCCACATTACACTGCAGGATTGTCTTACAGACATAAAGACATGGATGACCTCTAATTTCCTGCTTTTAAACTCAGATAAAACTGAAGTTATTGTACTTGGCCCCACAAATCTTAGAAACATGGTGTCTAACCAGATCCTTACTCTGGATGGCATTACCCTGACCTCTAGTAATACTGTGAGAAATCTTGGAGTCATTTTTGATCAGGATATGTCATTCAATGACATATAAATATATATAAATAAAATTGATTGATTGATTGATTACATGGAGAAATGTGGCAGAGGTGGGATTTGAACCCAGAACCTTCTGAACTGAAACCAAGCGCAGTAACCACTTGGTCACCACCGCTGACCTAGGATATTTACTACAACTAACCTTTCTAAAATTTTTTCGTACCACACAATATACAAGCAACAGAGATCGACATCAGGCCATCCTACCTTAACCTCAGATGGTCCTAATACCAACCGGGTATCTATTGACCATTCTGAAGGTATCACTGAAACAGATTGTGATTTTTTTAATCTCTTAAAATACAAGGTTAGTCATCTTTGAACTTGTCCAAGGTCTGTGTCCCAAGAATGTTCCCTCTGAATTTGAAGACTCTGGCAGTAACAGAACTGGACTTATGCTGAGCACAGACAGACAGACGGACGCCAGGTCTTCACAACACCTGATGGCAATATATTGGCCTCCGGTAAAGACAACAACAACAACAAAACGGATTGTTGTTGAGGCTGTAAAAGTGATAAATGTGGTTATTAATCTGCGGGCAAACTGCAGCGCTTCCTGACCATCCATCACTTTAACAGTGAGCCTGTTTGTGCAGCCGACACGCGAACACACTTTAATACATCACCTTAATGTGGGCGGTCCTCAGACACCACCAGAGCATCCTCAAGTGCCTGTTTGACACGTAAAAAAAAAAAAAAAAAAAAAAGAGTCCGGGGATCTCATTCATCAAACTTTATGTGGAGTTCAAAAACAAAACATGGTGTACAAACAACAAAAAAGTCGTATTAGTGTTAACCCTAATCTCCATAAATCACCCTCGATCTGGAAGTGTTTGCACCTGAACATTCCAGGATGTTGATCCTCAGTCATCACGGCGATGGCTCATTTACTGTCCAGCGCGAGGTGCTAACCAAAGGACACGGCAGGTTAACGTCAGTCGCTAACTATCTTATTGAGAAGTTTGATAACAGATTGTTTCAAGTGTTGACAGATTTCACCTGAAGTTTCAGGTTAACTCATGTTAGCTAGCTAAAGCTACACACAAAACAGTTTTTTATTTATGAGAATTTATTTCATTCATTTAAAAGAAAAACAGAAAAGCAAAATTAACAAAACATTACAAACCATTGAACGAAAAGGAGCAGTTTGGAAGAACAAGTCTTATATATTCTGCCCCTTTTTTACAATACAATCTTGCAAAGCATCATCAATCGACATCATTGCATTTCTATGACTTTGTCACATGCCACCGACTTCTTTCCTAATTTTAACCATTATTTAAAAGACTACATCCCTAATAGATTACATTTTAAACTTCAAACATTCTAAACATTATTAACAGATTACATTTTTGGCTTTGTCACAGCCCACTGACTTATTTCATAGTTTCATACTTACAAAATACATCAAGTTTAATACGTTTTTTAAATAATTTAAGCGACCTTGATTCTTTGATTTCTTTGTTGAGGTTGTTCCATAATTTTACACCATTTACTGCAATACTCCGTTCCTTTATCTTGGTTCTGAATCTTGGTTTTTTAAAGACTTCTGTGCCCTTCAAATTATAACTACTTACTCTTTTTTCAAACATATTTTGAATGTGTATTGGTAAGGTATTGTTATTCGCATAGTACATTATTTGTAGTAATTTCAAATCAATTAAATCATGAAATTTAAGTACCCTATACTTAATGATCAGTGGATTAGATGGATCTCTAAATCGACTGTTGCCAATCACTTTTAAAGCTCTTTTCTGCAAATAAAGGTTGTGTATAAGTTGTACATGTTGATCCCCAGATTTCTACACAATAAGTCAAATATGGAACAATCAAAAATTGTACAATGTTAATAAACCATAACTATTTAATGAATATTTAACTTGCAAACATGCATTTAACATGCAAAACAGCAATGGCTTTCACTATCTTTCCTTTTATGTAATTTATGTGTGACTTCCATGTAAAATCTTCATCAATCATAACTCGTAAAAATTTCGTTTCTTTTACCCTTTGAATGTCCATTCCATCTATTTTTAATGACACATCATTTTGTTTAACCCTGTCATTAAACAGTATGAAATTTGTTTTAATCTGTTTATATCAAACCAATATTTCACTTTTTCCAACTCTGTATTTATCACTTGTGCTACTTCCTGTATAGCTGATCCAGAGTAAAATAATGTTGTATTGTCAGCAAATAAAATGCTACCAAGTACATTAGATATATTCACAAAATCATTGATATACAAAATAAACAGTTTGGGTCCAAGTACCGACCCTTGTGGTACTCCACACATAATATTACACAATTCTGATTTAGTATTATTTATCTGAACAAACTGTTTTCTATTTTCTAAGTAGCTTTTTACCCACTGATGTGCAATCCCTCTTATTCCATATTGTTGTAACTTGTGAAGCAATCTTGAATGATCGATAACATCAAAAGCTTTTTTCAAGTCAATAAAAACACTTACCATATAATCCTTATTATCTATTGCTGTTGATATTTTCTGTTAATTCCATAATTGCCATACCTGTCGAATGTTTTGTTCTAAATCCATACTGAGCATTATTTAAAATATGATGTTTCTCAATGAATTTATCCAACCTTGTCACAAAAACCTTTTCCATAATTTTAGAAAACTGTGGAAGCAATGACACTGGCCTGTAATCTGAAACGTAATGTTTGTCTCCATTTTTTATATAACGGGACTACCGTGGCAATTTTCATTTCGTCTGGGAAAATTCCTGTTGACAGAGACAGATTACAAATGTAAGTGAATGGTTCAATAACAGTTTCTATTATACTTTTTACAGTCATCATGTCTAAATCTTCATAGTCAGTTGATCTTTTGCTTACACAGTTTTTTTACAATATTCCTTATTTCAACTTTTTCCACATTGTCAAGGAAAAATACTACTGACCGTATTTACAATTGTATTTAATTTATCTTCTACTATTAGTTTATTTCCCACCAGATTTGATCCCACCTTTGAGAAATAATCATTAAACTCATTTACAACTTCTTTTATATCATTTATCTTTATTTTCCTTGACAAGGTAATTCGGAAAAGTTGTTTTCACTCCGTCACCTTCCATCACACTTTTTATAATTCCCCATGTTGCCCTCATATTATCTTTACTCTTATTCAATTGTTCACTATAATAATCTTTTTTTTTTGTTTCTTAATTATTGTCAATAGTTTATTTTTATATTTTTTTGTATCTGTGTTCTGTTTCCTTTGTTTGCATTTTTAAAAAGCACTTATACAGTTTTTCTTTACACAAGTGTTTTTTATTCCCTTGGTCAGCCATGGTTTATTTACTCTTTTCTTACTAGTTTTTATTCATTTACAATTTTTATTATATGATTTCATCAGTATTTTCATGAATGAACTATATGCTACATTAACGTCACCGACATAAACCTCTTCCCAATTTTGATTTTAAAGATCATAATTTAATGCCTCTAAGGCTTTTACTGACTTATCTCTTTTAAAGATTATAACAGTTTTTTTCTGTACCTATTTTTATATTTAAATATTGAAAAAACTGGTAAATGATCACTGAGATCTGTCATCAATATCCCATTCTTAATAATTTCATCTGTTCTATTTGTGAATATATTGTCAATTACAGTTGCACTTTGCGATGTAATTCTGGTTGGTTTTGTTATCAAAGGGAATAAGCCCAAGCTATTCATTGAATTCACAAAATCACTTACTCTTTGGCAACTGGAGCTTTCCACATTAACATTAAAGTCTCCACACATAAAGAGCGTTTTGTTTTTGATTTGATGGAATAATTCTGTTATTTTATCCATAAATTTCACAACACAATAATCTGGTGCTCTGTATACACAACTGATTAGAATATTTTTAGATGTTTCATGTATAATTTCCACTGTCACAATTTCTATAACATCTATAATTGTCATTTCTTCTACAATTGTACATGTCAGATCTGTTTTTATGTACAAAGCAATACCTCCACCTTTTTTTTCTCTTCTATTTACAAAATATAGCTCATATCCCTCCATTTGAACATCAGCCATGAGGTCATCTTTAAGCCAAGATTCTATGATTGCAACAATGCTGAATCTATTTTTAAACTGGTTTAAATAATCTTTTATTTTTGACATTTTATAGTACAAGCTTCGAATGTTTATATGTATGAGTGACAGGGTATCTTCAGTAATTTTTTCACTATTTAATTGTTTTTCCGTATAATACTCACAACCAATTGTAGTCAAGTCAAATATACTTTCATCAATATTGGTGTCTATGTCATATATTTTATCATCTGTTTCCATGCTGATCTGATTTTTTGTTGGTCATACTACCAACTGACATCATATTTATTTGTCTACTCAGGTCTGTACTTTGTAAGGTCCTCCATGTCTCTGATTTGTATACCCTTTGTCCCTTCTCTCACTCTGATCCAAACCCTACAGTTCCAGACCCATGTAGCAACAATATGTTTCTGTTTTTTAATGGTCTTGCTTCCCTGGCAATATCTGCATTTTTTTTCCATTAGATGCTCATTTATATATACATTTGTTCCTTTCAGATTCTTTGCCTGTCTTAATAATTCATTTTTGTATTTTCTGCTTATAAATCGTATTATTATATTTGGTAGTTTATTTTTACTGTCTTTGGATGGAATTGTGTGACAGTCTGAAATAGTGTCGATGTATGACAACACCTTTTTGATTTAAAAAATTTGTAACTTGGTGTTCTAATGTTTGTAATTCTTCAGGTGGTGCATCCTCCCCACTGGCTCCACCAGAATCCACCACCCTTGCGTACGACCGATGTTTTGTTTCCAAACCAGTTATTATAACATCATCTTTCCTAGTATATTGTTCAAGTTCATCCACCCGTTGCTCAAGTTTCTTAATAATCTTGTCCTTTTCTTTAACAAGATTTTGGAGCTCCTTAATCTCCTTCATCAACTTGTCTAAATTGGACATGTCTTTTGAAATACGATTCAATGAGGTCTTTATCTCCTCCAAGTCTTCCTCCAATTTCTCTGTCTTCCTGGTTGGTGCCATGTTAACTCCTGTAGCTCAGTACAGGCCACTATTAATTGTAAAGGAATTCCCACTCGTGGTCTCCACCACCACAAATCTGGTCGCCACACACCAACCTTCCCCGATGTTGATCCCAGATATAGCCGCCACCAGCCTCGGTCAGAGACGCCGTCAGCCTCGGTCGCAGCCGCCGCAGCCTCAGATGTCGCCACACTAGCCCCGGATGTGGCATCCGCTAGCTTCGGATGTAGCCGTCTCCAGCCTCGGGTGCAGCCGTCGCCACCCCGGATGCAACCGACGCTGTGGGCCTGGATGGATCACCTCCTCCGCCGATGCCGCTGGCCTAGATGGTTCGCCTTCTCCACCGATGCTGCTGGCCTGGATGGGTCACCTCCTGCGCTAACACTGCAGGCCTGGATGGTTCCCTCCGCCGATCTCGCAGGCCTGGATGGTTCCCTCTGCTGACGCTGCAGACCTGGATGGTTCCCTCCGCCGACACCGCGAGCCTGGATGGTTCACCTCTGCTAACACCGCAGCCTGGATGGCGGGGGTGTTTGTGTGTAGCTAGTATTAGCTAACTCATGTCGGCTAGTTTCTAAATTTTGCCTGAAGTTACAGGTTAACTCACTCAGTGACGTGCAGTGAGGTTGATGGCTGATGAGGCACTGACTTCATCACAATCAGATTTACAAACATATGAACCCCACAGAACAGCTTATTCACCGTTTGACTGGCAGCACTTAACGGGTTTATGTGTAAAATCTCGTATCAGCATTCTTTACACATACAAACTGTAGCACACAAAATAAGCACATATAAAAAAACATTATGGTTTTACCTTTACTTATAAATGAAATCCATGTGCCACTCCTTCTGAACAAAAGCATCAATGACTTGCTTGTAGAAGTTTACCTTATCTTCCATCAGTTTTAAAAGTCTCTTTGTCTCAGTGGAGATCACTGCCAGGGAAGAAAGTCGTCCTTCATCAGTCCTGATCTGACTCAATGTTTTGAGCCTTTTCTGGCTTTGAATATGAGCTGTCGACCGCTCGTGTTTGATGAGACTTCTTTGTAAATTCTTCAGGTCACAATATCCCATCTGAGTCCAGACATTGTCACAAGTTGAGAAAATAAGGCAGGAAAAGTTGAAAAGACAGTTTCTTACTGGACGTCCACACAGCCAGACTTTACGTGTGTCCAGCTGCGTTTGAAAAGAGCAGCTCTTCTGTTGTCTGAAACAAACCTTTCAGCTCCGGCCTTTCGTCGTCCTTGAATTATTGCCTCCTGCTTCGAATGAAAGACCAGTTTAGAAAATTGTTTCAGTTTAGATGTGTAATCCTCCATTCTGAAAGTAAAGTCCAAGCGAGATGAAAAAATAAATGAACGGCTGCTCTTGTAGTTTGCTGTCACTTATTCTGCAGCTGAGAAGTTGCTGCAAAAAGAATCCCTGGGATCACTAGTGCCCCCTACCATGAGGCAGGAGAACTGCATGCCTCACCTGGTGTATTTTTGCAGCCGTTTTGTGATCGCTCAACACATGAAACACATTACACACACATGCAGCTGTTGACAAAAACCACTGTACATTATGTACATCAGCTACAGTATGGAACTCAAGTTCATATAACCAAGTGTTTGATCATTTTAACGGTGACACACAGAGAGACAGTGAGACAGTCTGACTGCACAGCGTGCCAGCAGTCAGTCCAGTGATTGAACAATCCAAGGTGAGGCTCAGCTGGCTGCTGACTCAGCGCACGTCTCTGCTCAGTATTTGAACGGCAAATGTGAAAATTCAGAGATTTTTTAATAAAAAAAAAAATAAATAAACTGGTGAAGTTAAAAGGAAAATAACTTTATAATACAAGTCACTGGATAAGTATAACCATTTATTTTTTCATTTTACATTTTTTTCTTTCCATGATGGCAGGTGAGGCACAGTGTCACCTGACCGCACGTCACTGAACTCACTGAACTTACCTAGGATTAACTAACTCATGTTGGCTAGTTTTTAACTTGTGCCTGAAGTTACAAAGTTACAGGTTAACTCACTCATGTTAGCTCGCAAAAGCTAACATTAGCCTTACCTAGCATTAGCTAACTCATGTTGGCTAGTTTCTAACTTGTGCCTGAGGTTACAGGTTAAGTCACTCGTGTTAGCTAGCTAAAGCTAACATTAGCCTTACCTAGCATTAGCTAACTCATGTTGGCTAGTTTCTAACTTTTGCCTGAAGTTACAGGTTAACTCACTCATGTTAGCTCGCTAAAGCTAACATTATCCTCCCTTAGCATTAACAGCTAACTGTTAGCAGCTAACTCGTGTTGGGTAAGGACCCCCACCACCACTGGATTCACAGCGTGTCCAGGGTAGGGAACCCATTAGATTTTAATGATATTGATGCCGTTATCAATTGTGATCATCAGTCTGATTAGTTGCCAATTCCTGATCAATTTTCTGCGTGTCAATCTACACGGGTTTTTTGGCCTCAAAGAAGCCATTTTCCTTGTTGGTGAACAGTTTGGCATCATGACACCTGAAAATTGTGTCAGTATTGATGAGACAAAATGATGAATCTCGATGTGCTGAAAAATTTGGAATGGGTTCTCAGTTCCAATCCCTAAGGCCTGGGACCATTTGGATGCAGCGCAGCTCCATCGGTGGTCCACAGATATGACACGGCTTCTACACACGCTCAAATGTGCACGTGCAAAAACAGCGGCTGTCGGAGCCTGAAGGGCTACATGGACCGATGCGACCGATCCGGATCAGCTCGTCTATGTGCAGAGGGGAAGGAAGAAAGTGAAGGACAGACAGAAGGTCCACACACCTGGTTGTTTCTGACCATTCTCTCCACATCCAGACTCTGTAACACTGATCTGGATTTTCTGGGCTTCAACATCGTTTTCTGAAATCACACACACAAAAAAGCAGCGGTTTTTAGTGAGGACAAACAGACCAGACCAAACTCTAACACCAGACTGAGGGGTAACACAGAGTGTGGAGCTGAGGAACATGTGAGTTTTGGAGAAACATCTCATTAGGTCATTTAATCCAAAAAAAGGACCTGTTCTGCAGGATTTTGTTCCACACTGACTCACCTGCTTGTTGTTGGTGGATGAACCTTTGTTGGAGGTCTTTGAAGATGCTGGAGGTCTACGAGATTCAGCTTGTTCTGGAGCTTTGTCCTGCACTTCATCACTAAAGTTAACAGTCTTCTGGCCCAAATGAGGGTTCAGGTTTGGTTTCCTCTTGAGGTCAGCCTTGGATTTAGGTTTGATGCCTGGCTTTGGTTTGGGGTTGGTGTCGGGTTCAGGGCTGAAGCTGGGGTGGGGCTTCAGGGTCGATGGCTGAGGAGTAACTCGGACATGAGCTTTGGGTTGACTGCTGAAGTAAGGAATGATGGGCGGGGAGCAGATCTGAGGTCCCTGAGGCAAAGCGGAGGAGGAGGAGGTCAGGAAGGCCGGAGCAGACTTGTGTTTTCCCACAGCAGGGAGCGTGACTCTCCCCGGCTCCGCGCCTCCTCCCACCAGCTGCTCCTTCTGCTTCTGGACCCGGAGGAGGGCAACACTGGCATGGTGAGAGGGACGGTTATTCTTGAAGATGGGAACTAGTTTAGGAGGTGGATTTACAGGAGGCTGACTCAGGGGAGGAAGAGAGAAGGAGACAGAGGAGGACGAGAGGGAAGCAGCTGACTGAAACCCGAAGAAGGAAGCAGAGGAGGAGCTACCAGAAGGCCCTAAGGGGTTACCAAAGGAAAGAGGAGACCTGTAGACGTGTGAGGAGGACGAGGAGGACGCTGAAGGCCAGTCTCCCTCTGCTCTGCATCGTGGATTTTGTGTCAAACTCCTCGCGAGTCCGCGGCCCTTACTCAGAGGCCGCGGCGCTCCACTCTGCTGAGTGAGAGGACACAGAGGCTGGGACCAGAACCGAGTCTTTGGAGCCGGAACGGAGGGCTGGCTGAGGACAAGCCGACCGGAGGAGGAAGCTGCCTGAGGAGGACCATCAGACATCAGGAGACAATAAAACAGGACAGGACACAGCTGTGGGAACTTTTTAAAACATTGAAAAAATAAATAAATAAATAAATAAAATATTTAGAAAAACTCTTCGAGTACTAGAAGGACACTCAGAGAGCGCACACATCCACCAAAGTCCAACAGGTCTCCGCTCATTTTGACGGGGTCTTTTTATCTACTTTTCTTGATTCAAGGGTTATTCTTTTGATCCCTTCTCTAACATTCTCTGATCCTCATTACTGACCTTTGATCCTGATCTCTGACCTCAAATGCTAACCTGTGATTTGCTGATAACTTTTCTTTCAGTGCTTATCTTTGATCATTTGCGTTGATCCTGATTGCTGAGTTTTATCCTGATCATCTTTGATCCAAACTGCTGATCTTTGAAGCTGGCCTATTTATCTGTCTGTGTTTCTTTAATCCTGTGATCGGGATCAATGAGCAGAGCTGAACTCAATCAAAGAGTCAAGATAAGATCCAAACATGCAAGAACATGCACTTTTTATTTAACTCTTCCTTATCCAAGAACTACCTCTTCACCAAATCAGGAGGAAAGATTAAAGGCAGGATCTGCCCATTAATCACAGTCAAAGGACTCATACTCAAAGATCAAAGACAGGATCAGGGTCACACGAGTCCACATTAAAGCTCAAATGATGCACTGGGCCCTTGGCCAGAATCAAAGTGCTCACAATCAAACATCAAAGACAAGCCATCATAAAAGGAATCCGGATTAAAGATCAAAGGTAAGCTACAGATCAAACAAATCATTATCATAAAGCAAAGATAAAAGGCCGGATTGGGTCCTTGATCATGATTAAGAGTCAGGCTCAAAGATCAAAGGCAGGCTTGGTCCTTGATCAGGATTAAGAGTCAGGCTCAAGATCAAAGGCAGAAACAAGATTATAAGAGTCCAGATCAAAGATCAACAGCAGGATCTACCTGTTGATCAAGATCATATGAATCTGAAGAAAAGATAGATAGGATCAGGATCAAATGAATCAAGATCGAAGCTGACTGAGAGACAGAATCTGTTCCTAGACCTCGATCAAAGCCAAGATAAAATATCTAGGACTTTGACTTTTCTCCTCTGACTGAAATCTGTTCCTGTGGTTTAGAGAAATCCTGCTGGTTTTGTAGTGTGAACTAAAACCTGCTGACTTTAAAGGAACATGTAACATAAGTATTAGTGATGTTTATACTTTTTTTTGGTGATTGGAGCAAAATGCTGGAAGAAGATTTCCTGCAGGTGAGACCAGGTTGAGATGGTGTCGGGGTGACAGATGCCCTCCTCCTGCTGCGCACACTCTGGAAATGGAAATGTTAAATATTTCACTTTGCCTGTGGCCTCGTCATCGATCCTGGCTGACAGATTATTTCAAAGATGATAAAACACACTTCAGCGTGTGAATACGTTCACGCTTTCCAGTGGATAAAATGCAAAACGAGCTTTCAGGTTGAAGAATATCTTTAATTCTTGCCGCATGGTTGGAGTGTTAGAACACACGACTTATGGCCTCTGCAGAAGATGAAGAAGAAAACCTTTGCAAATGTTATCCACATTCCAGCTCCTCCACAACCAGCACAGTGTCCACGTTCTCCACAGTGTTCCTTCATCTCTCTGTTTGTCAGCAGAACATCTGAAAACATCTGGAGCAGAGCCCAGTCAGCTCTGGTGCACAGGAGGCATTTGGGTCGAGGCTCATGTTTCTTTTCATATTTCAATAAATTAACTTCAGTAGACTTCAGGACTGCTGAGCCAAGGCTGAGTAACGCACATCCTTATTACCTTCCACCAGTGATTCCCAAACTACAGCCATGAAGGTACTGCGGGGGGGTCGAAAGGAGTCATTAAAATAAAATAATTAATTTTGCTACATACGTTCAGGGACAAAACTGTAAGCAGATTATGTTATTTTGGCCAAAAGTTATCTTCTCAAATGAATAAACAGTCAAGACCTTGCTGCACATTTGAGCAGCGTCTGTCGCCATCTAGTGGCTGATGAGAGCATTTCAGGGCTTCTAGTTCATTTCATAGTTGAAACCCCAAAATTCAGTAAAATAGCATTTATAAATGTCAGAAATTTGTGTTTTTTATTATTATTTTTGCCATGTAGAGCTTTGGCCTCCCATTATTAATGTGTAAAAACTTTTTGAGACTTTTATGTTTCTTGATTTTTAAGATACAAAAGTTTGCCGGAAGGATGGAATTTTTCCTGACAAGCACAACTTACAGCTGTGAATAAAGTTTAAAATGAGCTGAATTTCTTTAACACAGTAAGAAGTAAAACAAAGTAAAACATGATAAATTTACTGCATTTATATAGAGCTTTTCCATCTGCATCAGATGCTCAAAGCGCTTTACAATAATGCCTCACATTCACCCTGATGTCAGGGTGCTGCCATACAAGATGCTCACTACACACCAGGAGCAATGGGGGATTAAAGACCTTGCCCAATGGCCTTTAGTGATTTTCCAGTCAGGCTGGATTTGAACCGAGGATCTTCTGGTCTCAAGCCCAGCGCCTTAACCACTAGACCATCACCTCCCCCGTGATACTGATCCCACCTCAGTTTTGTATTTATCACCATATTTTTTCTCCTTTTTTTCTTTGAAAAGTGAGCTACACATTGTTCATTTTTTCTATCACGGCTTTGTAGGAACTCTTCATTCCTGACGGGGGCTGGATGGAAATAAACGGTCTACAGCAAACAGCTCAAAGTCTGGGAACGGCTGCTCGAGCCTCATCAACTGTACAACTCTATAAAAAAAATCCTACAGTTGTAACCACATGCATGATGGTAATTTGGCTCTGGAACATCAGGTGGCCTGAAACCAACCATCTGAAGGAGAAGGAGAACCTGAGAGCTTGGTCTGTGGTGGAGATACGTGCTCTCTGAGTGCCCCTCCAGTTTCAGCTCAACCTCATACACAAAAAAACAGAGGAGGAGCAGGAGGAGGAAGAGGTCACGGGTTTGACCATTGTGCATGGTAAAACTCAAAAAAGGGTTTGTAGATTATAAAATTTGTGTGTGTGTTTAAGGAATAGTTTTTGTGGGTGATCTGAAGCTTTTTTCCTTTAAAATCATCACTTGATGAAAATATAAAGATCATCTGATATTGATAAAAAGGAGGTCAGAGGTCACAGTGTGAGTGTTGTCCTCCTTTATCACTTTGTTTTTTTTTTGTTTTTTTTTCCCCTCCCTGATAAACATTTTATCACTCAGGTCATTTTGTGAAGCAAAAATGCTTTTTTTTTTTTTTTTTTTTTTTTCAGCTTCTGGTTTATATCATTTAGAATAACTTTAGGTTTTGGATGTTTTGGAGCTGATCCTCTCTGACCCTGAACCATCCCTTAGTTATGCTGCTATAGACTTAGACTGCTGGGGGGTTCCCATGATGCACTGAGTGTTTCTTTCTCTTTTTGCTCTGTATGCACCACTCTGCATTTAATCATTAGTGATTGATCTCTGCTCCCCTCCACAGCATGTCTTTTTCCTGGTTCTCTCCATCAGCCCCAACCAGTCCCAGCAGAAGACTGCCCCTCCCTGAGCCTGGTTCTGCTGGAGGTTTCTTCCTGTTAAAAGGGAGTTTTTCCTTCCCACTGTCGCCAAGTGCTTGCTCACAGGGGGTCGTTTTGACCGTTGGGGTTTTTACGTAATTACTGTATGGCCTTGCCTTACAATATAAAGCACCTTGGGGCAACTGTTTGTTGTGATTTGGCGCTATATCAATAAAATTGATTTGATTGCTGACCTTATTTACAATTTCAATTTCAATTTATTTTTATTTATATAGGGCCAAATCACAACAGAGTTGCCTCAAGGCGCTTCACACAGGTAAGGTCTAACCTTACTAACCCCCAGAGCAACCGTGGTAAGACAAAACTCCCTCTGAGGAAGAAACCTCAAGCAGACCAGAATCAAAGGGGTGACCCTCTGCTTGGGTCATGATACAGACACAAATTACAGAACAATTCACAGAACGAATATACAGGAAATGCTGTTGGTGCACAGGACAGGAGGGTCTCCAGCACAAAGACCACACCCATCTCTGGATGGAGCTGCAAATTAAATAGAGAGAAAAAACAGAATCAGGCATCAGAAAGACAACAAATACTGTATAATTTGTCAGCATTAAACAACAAGAAGAACAGAAGAAATATTAAGGAACTACCTGCAGTGAAGCAGCTGTGCTGTAGGCGGTTTTGACTGGTCACACTGGACGGAAACCCGCACACGTGCTGCACTCTGCATCTGATGTCCGACACAAAGGAGCACAGCACTCCCTGCAGGTCGACGTGGGCACAGCGCTGCACTGTCTGCAGGCGGATGCAGCTCAGAGGATATCTGCACAGGACCTGGTTAAAGAGCTGGTCTGCAGGTTGGAGACTCACTTACATCATCACAGAACATTTGTCCTGCCGGCTCAAAGAATGATCTGATGACATGCATCTGCTTTGATTAAAGCTTTTACAAAGTTCTCCTGAAGGGCCAGGTCAGGTCCAGACACACATGGTGGTGCTGTGAACTGCTGAACCACCCCGGGTCTGGACGTTGACCAGTCACGACCTGCGTGGTGAATCACACTCAGGATACCAGGTCACATGATCACAGTAATGACCCAAAGATCCTGTCATCATCTTAGGTGACTGGTTTGAGTTAAGAGTTCAACTCTGACAAACATGTAGTGAGACAGGAAGCACCTCGAGACTTGGACCTTCACTCTCCTGAAAACGCATCAGCATTTCCAAACACCTCTGACCTTTGACCTCATGACCCCTTAAGCGTCTCTGGATCTCAAAAGCGAAGGACACAAAGACATGCATGGGTTGCTAAGGTTAGACCTTACTTGTGTGAAGCACCTTGAGGCAACTTTGTTGTGACTTGGCGCGATATAAATGAAAATAAATTGAAAATTGGAATGAATGTCTCTCCTGAGAGACATGAACATCTCTTCAGGTTTGACACTTTTACCTTCCTGAACATCCGTTAGGATCACAAAGGCCAAAGCATCATCATCTGTGAAGTCCAGGTCAGACACAGACCCCGATGTCCTCAGGGTTGCTTTGGACTTTTTGTTTCAGGTCTGTGTGCTGGCAGACTTCTTATATTTTCTATGACAGATTCTACAGTGGCTTGTAGTACCGTGAATCTTGCTGAGATGGTTCCTTGAGGAGGAACTGAACTTGCTGAGATCCAAACTTGTGCTCAAGAAGCCTCAGCTTTATTTTCCTGCTCAAAACACAAGAAGGTTCTGGTTCTTGTTGTGTGGAAATGAACAGCTGATTGAGCTGAGACATAAAAACCTGAAATATTATCTGCTGAATTATTATTTTTAATAGCTTTATGTGGAAATATAGATATTCACACTGACATGCTGAAATCTGTGGAATTGCAAAGTTTTCAGTGGGGTGTATGTAAACTTATGGCCTCAACTGCAGGCTGCAGAGACAAGATTTTGAACTTCACGCCAACGTTCACAGAGTACTCACAAAACCAGAACGTGGTTAACAGATGACTTCTGGGGCTGGAACCAGACTGCTCTGTTCACTAAGCACGTCTCACTAAGTGAAGGAGAAAACCAGCTGAACTTTTTTTTTTCTTAACTACTCGTGGCAAAAAGACAACCTTGTGAAGAACATTATCGGGTGGATTTGTGTTGTCATGGCAACGCTCTGACCTCCAGCATGGTGCTGTTTTAAGCATGTTGTGTCTGAGAGGAAACGTGAAGAGTCGGTCTCCCAGCAGTTTGAAGTAAACGCTGCAGTACACCTCATCCTCCTCCTGCAGCTCAGGGAGTCTGTAGCCATACTGAAAAAAAACAAAACAAACACCATGAGAGGTCACAGGGTGGGGACTTCAGAACCCTGGACGATGACTGTGATCCATTTTTCATTTATTGTCACTTTAAATGGAAGGAGCTGCTGAACACCACGCTGAAAGCTGATTAGCTGTGTGTGAGGCGTTCAAGTACCAGGCAGTTCCAGTGGTTTCTGCAAGGCTCTGTATGTCCTGAAGGGGGAGTCTTTGGGCAGCCGGCGGCTGATGCTGATGATCTGACCTTTCTTCATGCTGAACAACACACACATAAAACAGAAACAAACCTGTCAAAGGTGAGCCAGCGTGCACTCTAGCTCCTACTGCGGGTCAGCACCAGGATAACACAACCTGACAGCATTTCTTTTTTTGGCAGGATGTGTCAGGTCAGGTCTGGGAACATGTGCTGGTACCATGTGCCCCCACTTCCACCCCACTAAGGAACCTCCTAGGTCCTGGATGACAACCACTCAGGCACACAACTAGTCCATCCCCACCTCTGCAAGTAACCATCTGTCTGCTGCAAAGAAATGTGGGGGCGTGTCCTTGTCCAAGTGAAACGTGGGGCGTGTGCCTGACCTTCTCAAGTCTCCTGGGGTCATCAGTCCTGAGACACCTGTGTCCTGGATCATGGCGAGAGAAACTCCCCACGTGGACTAAATGTGGTGTCTGATGTTCCCTCACAGTGTCAGTGATCCTCCTCATCTGAGTCTCACAAGGAACTGTTAACTTTTATTTATTTTTATAAATATTTTTAAATATATTTTAAATTATTTATGACCCCCCACTGTTTATTAACTGTGGGGGGTCATAAATATAATTCATTTGAGCATCTGATTCTCCGTTATGCCCATGATGCTAAGTACTGTCAAGGTCATAAACTGGAAATCAGCTATGTTATATTGTCACCGTCTATCGGCCTCCTGGCCCATACTCGGATTTTTAGATGATTTGGCGCGCTCAGTCTATAGTCTTTCAACCAGTGCAGACAACATTTTGATTATTGGTGACTTTAACATTCATATCAATAAGCCCTCTGATCCCCTTGGTAAATCATTTATGGAAATCATGGATGCACTAGGATTTCAGCAGTTCATTCATGATTCAACCACATCAGTGGTAATACTCTGGATTTGGTTCTTGCACGTGGCCTTGCTGTCACAAATATCGACATACTGCCTCTGCATCAGCGGTCCTCTGACCACTCGCTTATTAGGTTTAAAATTACGCTGCCACGTTAGTGGAGCAACAACCTTGCCAATCATTTGCAGCGACGTATTAAATCTTCAACTTTGGACCGAACTCGAAGCAAGACTACCCAGAAATCTTAACTTCAAGCTTGATGAATTTAGCGCTAAAAACCACACTTGATAAGATTGCACCTCTTCTATTAAGGCCATGCCTTCCCAAGGCACAGGACACCTTGGTTTCAACAGGGTTGGAACGGAAATGGCGTAGTTCCAAACTAGAGGTGTTTTCACCTTGCGTGGCGTGAAGCTATTTTAGATTATAAGCATGCTTTATTGGCTACGAAGCAGGCGTATTACTCTGAACTGATCGACAAAAACAAGCATAACTCAAAGTTTTTGTTTGATACAGTGGCATTTCTTATTCATGGACAGCCACCTGTTGGTCATTCTCCCTTTTCAAGCACAGGACTTCTGGACCTATTTTGAAAAGAAAATAGGAAGATATTAGGTTAAGCACATCTCAGCATACTTTGGTCCAGTCATTGTATCCAGCTACTGAGTGGGGGACTACTACTGAGGTGCTACCTAGATTCATGGAATTTAATAGTATCTCACTAGGTGTGCTGACGATACTCGTGATGTCTACTAAAAGCACAACCTGTTTATTTGATCCTATACCAACAAAACTGTTTAGGACCTGTGGCCCACTCTTGGGCCAACTGTGCTGGAAATTGTTAACCTTCACTAAACCCTGGATCTGTTCCAAATTGTTTTAAATCTGCAGTGGTTAAACCACTACTCAAGAATCTAATCTTGATCCTGGTGTATTGAAAAATTATAGGCTGATATCAAATCTATCATTCTGCTCTAAAATTCTGGAAAAGGTGGTTTCAAGGCAGCTCGTGGACTATCTTACTGAGAATGACCTTTTGAGCCACTGCAGTCTGCTTTAGAAAACATACTCCACAGAAACAGCATTTATTAAAGTAGTTAATGATCTTTCTGCGAGCAATGTGACTCGGATACTACTACCGTACTGGTGTTGCTGGATCTCAGTGCTGCGTTTGACACCGTTGATCATCATATTCTACTTAATAGGCAAGAAAACTGTTTTCGGGGATTACTGGAACTGCTCTTGCGTGGTTGACGTCTTATCTGTCTGGTCGTTCCCACTGTGTTTTGTTGCGACACTAACCTCTGATTTTAGAGGCATGAAGTTCGGGTTCCACAGGGATCCGTTTTGGCTCCCCTGCTTTTTTCCCTGTATATGGCACCCCTCGGGAACATTTTGCGGCATTTTGGGGTTGCTTTTCATTGCTATGCTGATGACACTCAGTTGTATATGCCGATAGCTGCTGGAAATCCTGTCCACATAAAATCTTTACAGGACTGTTTTCGTAGCAGTGAGAAGTTGGATGTCTAGCAACTTTGTACTTTTGAACTCTGATAAGACTGAAATGATGGTTCTTGGTCCAGCAGACATCGGCATCAATTTGATCAGCTAGCGCTTAGCCTAGTTCATGTGTTATACATCATACTGACAAAGTGAGGAACCTTGGGTAATTTTTGATCCTACGTTGTCCTTTGACCTCCACATTAGGGACATTACGAGGACTGTTTTCTTTCATCTAAGAAATATAGCAATGATTTGTCCCATCTTGTCTACGGCTGATGCTGAGACTCTGATTCATGCATGTCTCCTCTAGAATGGACTATTGTAATGCTTTGTTTTCTGGTTATCACATTCCGCATCAGGGGTCTTCAACTGGTTCAAAATGCTGGCTGCCAGACTTCTGACATGGAGCAGAAGGTTTGACCACATTACACCTGTTCTGGCATCACTTCACTGGCTTCCAGTCTCTTTGAGATCGGATTTTAAAGTATTACTATTGGCCTATAAAACTGTTCACGGACTGGCGCCCCCCTATCTGGCCGGCCTGGTTGAGTCCTATGTGCCGGCTAGGGCTCTGCGTTCACAGGGTGCAGGACTATTGTGTGTCCCAAGGGTGAAGAAAAAGTCAGCGTGTTTCAGAGCTTTCTATCACCGCGTCCCAGCCTCTGTGGAATGATCTGCCTGCGCTGATACGACAGTCTGACTCTGTGGAGACTTTTAAAAGCTAAGACACATTTGTTCTCACCTGTTTTATCATTAGTATTTTATATGATTATGTGTCTTTTTTTATTCCTTTATTATTTACTTCTTTTACCTTTTATGGTTAATTTTTTTTATTGTGTTTTAATCTTATTTCATTTTATTCTGCTTTTAAATGATGTTTGTGAAGCGCCTTGAGGCGATTACTCGTGATTTGGCGCTATATAAATTAATTAATTATTATTATTAATTATTATTATAACTGGACACAAAGTCATTCCAGCAGGAAAAAAAGTTCCTCCACAGAGACCTGGGACCAAAGTCCTCACATCAGGACACTGAGTCCAAGTCTGACAACCAGACAGGAAGAGAGGAAGCACCAGGACCCCAAAGACCTGGACCGTCATTCTTCTGCAAATACTTTAGTATCACCAAACACCTCTGACCTTTGACCTCATGCTTCCATAATACTTTAAAATCAAATTTTCTCAAATGAGATGCTGGTATTTGTTAAAATATCACAGCAGCATGAAAAATTTAGTGTTTTTGCAGTGGGTCCAGCAGGTGGTGCTGTTTTACCTGGGCAGAAACGTGACACCAGACAGCTCCTCTCGATGTGCAGGACTGAGTCCAGATTACTCCAGAAGTTCCTCAGAACCAAAGGAGCAAAGTCAAAGTCCTCCAACTGGAACAATAATTACAGTAAAATCAAGAATTTGACAGCAATTTAAAACACACACAAAATCACAACAAATCAAAGTGGACGTGCAGAAGAATCAAAACTCGAAGCAGAACGGTGAAGCGTCAGGAGCACAGGTTTCTCAGGTGGACTTTGTGTTCTTACGGTGGCTGGAGGAAGTCGAATGGCGTGAGCTTTAACGCTGATACTACTGACCGGTCAGTGCTGCTCAGCTCGGTGCCTGAAACACAGACAGACACTCGGGTCCAAAAGTATTTGGGCACATTCTGTGTTTCACTTCTCGACCACAAAACCAGAGACCTCCAGCTTTAATTTGAAGTTTTATGTCCAGATCAAGTCAAAGAACCAACAACCAGTAGAGGGAAGCACCTGATGTTTCAGGTGTAATGTCACCAGGCTGCCAGAAGGTGGTGCCAGACAGCAGGCTGGACACGCTGGCGTCAAACATAAATTGTGGTCCTATCCACCTTATTCCTGAGGGCGCTGCTGTAGAAGTGATTATGGGTGCGACTTCCTGTTAGACACCGGAAGCAGCAGTGAGCCATTGTTTAGTAGCAGTTTTCATTTCCCGGACTGGTTTATCTGAAGGTTTATTGTTTTTTTTTCTAGATGAGCTTCAGCTCCCATAGCATTTTAAAAATGTCCTTGCGCAACTTGGGAACATGTTGCAATGTTCACAGTTGGAGTAACAACCAGACAAAGGTAAATCTGCTACAACAGCAATGTTTTTAACATGCAGCCGGACTGAGAGTTCCCACCGCTGACCGAGAGATGAGGAGCCCAGAAGGATGTGGCTGAAAAACCTCAGCTTGTAAAGACCACATAAAATGTTATACGTGTGCTTTTCACTTTGTTGACAAAAAGCCCACAGAGAAACCCCTTAGTTTGTGGCTGGAATGTGACAGACCACCGGAGAAACTAACGAGGACTGACAGCAGAGTCACCAGAACAACAGGTATGATTTCATGTGTCTGGAGGACAAATCACTGTAAAAATTAATCATTAGCAACAACATATACTCTCCTTTTCTGAAGGGTTAAAATTTAAAATGTGTTTGGACTGCTGGGCAGTATGAACCTAAAAATGCTTAACTTCAGTACAAACATAAAATGTTCAACAATGCAGTATTTTAATCTGAATTTAATATTGTAGCTGTTATTATGTAGCAGGTTTTCTCATGGTTTCTGGAGCACAGAGGTGATGCTGGTACCAGTGGGAAGTTGTGGGTTGATGGAAGGTTAATGGTGTAAATAAAGTGTTGTCATGAAAACCCTAATGCATCACTTCTTGATCATCATGTCCTTTATTGCTGCCCTCAGATGTACCAGATGAGATGGATCAGGGTGAGGAGGTTGTTTGCAGTAACGAAGTCGTCATGTTGGGCCCACAGATGGAAAAGATCACACGTGTTGAAAAAGGCCCACCACCATGTGTGAAATGCATCCACCAGGGCCCCCACACCCTGGAGCTGAGTGATGCAGACTCCCGTCCATATGCAAGGCCAAATTATAATGACTTTGATGAAACTAAGACAGAACTTTGTCATGGCTAACTTGGAACACTGATTAAAATATCAGGTCAGGTCAGCAGCACAGTGGGACTGTGGGTAGACATTAACACATGAAGGATCTCACTGTGCAATTGCCTTATCAAAAAAAAAATCAAAGCAACATTGCCAAAAGCTTTTAAAGAGCATCTTGCAAACACAACCTGTGTAACTGACTGCACAAAGACACTTTTCAAAAAACAAAAAACCTGGATTCAAGAAGTGAGTCATACAGACACGATTAGGCAAATAACACAGTTCAGTATTTAGGGGCTGTTTACCCGTCTGGAATAATCATGTTTATTTCTGACAGTTATGGTGGAAAATGTGACATGTACAGAACACAGATTTTTTTAAAGATTTGGAACATATGTTGAAAATATATTGAAAACACTGTTTTCCTTGTAACAATAAAAAAATAAACAACTGAAAGTGTCTTATTTCCATCCTTCCTTACTTTCCTTCACACAGCACTCTTTTGTTGTCTGTAATCACACCTGAAACGTGATGACTGTTTTTAAGAGATTCAGATATCTGGGGCAGAGCCAAACCTTCTTTGCAACAAATTCATCCACTAAGGTTGGAAGCAGCAGGTGTCCAGATGACCAGCTGGAGGAACATCAGTGTCAACTGGACCTGGACGGATGTAAAAATATGGCTTCGCGTTTATTTTAATGAAGGCTCACGTGTATTCTGTTACATTAGTTCATAGATTATAATTAACTAAAGTTACCCACCTGGAGATCTGCGCTGACCTGCGCTGCATGAACACCTGCTGTTTGTGTTTCACCTGATGCTGAAACTCAAACCCAGGCTCAGTGACGTGGGATTTTAAGAAAGGAGCTAAAAATGCTCCCGTATTAGGCCACTTCTTCATGTTGCCCTCATGCCTCTCTGTATTTGTAGACAGCAGGGTTGTAATGTTGTCTCCTTTGAGCCGTGACAGCTGCTGTTTATGTCTCTAAGCCTCATAGAAAGTGCGTTCATGCAAACAGTTAACATGTAAACAAACGCCAGATCCAGTTCATAAGACATCCCACCCATAATTCACGCAAAGCCTCATGGGGGCTCAGAATAAGGTGGATAACCAGCAGGAGGCAGGAAGTGTCAACATTGTGCGTTGACTTTCTAAATGGTATCATAGCAGGGACGGGAGGTGACATAGGTGGAAAATCCACCAATCAGTGCTGAGACATTTGCCGAATAGATGAAATTTGAAATAATGGTCAAAACAAACATCACATAAAACAGATCGGAAAATCTGTTTATGAGTTACAGAAGGAATAAACAGACGTGAAAAAGTGATCAGTAAATAAATAACCTTAAACAGACTTACTGACGGCGCTGAGCTTCCTGCTCTCTGTCAGGAAATCTTTTCCTAACAAACAACAAAAACACATTTAACAACATGAAATCTCCTCATAAAGCTCTTATTTATTCAATCAACCACTCAGACAGGTTGAACTGCAATAACAGGCCACGGGCGCATTCCAGAAAGCAAGCTCAGAAAAACAGCACTTAATGTGAAACACGTGACTTGAATAAGTCAAACAAATGAGATGAAGCTAAAGCGGTTCCATCAAGGCCGAGCCACGTTCACGCAATCAAAGTAAGTCGAGACAGGTTCAGCCAGTCAGACTAATTGCGTGTGCACATCATTCACAGGCAGCCCATGAGGTCAAACACAGATCAACTGGATTCACAACGACAAAATGTCATACCAAAGAGCGAGCAGCAACATTCACAGCCTCAGAGCAGACACTTATCATGGAGACCTATGAGGAAGTCAAACATCTAATAATGAAAAGAAGTGACATGGCAGCAATAAATAAACTGAGAGAAAGGCTGGCAGGAAATTTCTGATCGACTAAATGTGTATGATTAACATACCAATGCAATGCATTCTGGGTAAAATGTATTGCTAAATAAATGTGTCCCTATTCTGCAGATTGCAATGCTTTATGCTACTGCTGTGGTGAACATGTTGAAGTTTCTTAGATCTTGCTAAAATTATGTCCGTAGGTGTTTTTGATGTCTAAATTATGAAACAACATGACACCATGAGTGAGTGGTTGGGTTGGATTATGGGCTTCAAAATGCCGAGCCTCGTGCTGTTAGAATGTAGTGATGTTGGAACAATCAAAATTTCTCCTGCTTGTTCACAAAAAACAGACAATGTAATAATTTTTTTTTTCTGGAGTCTGACTTGTGCTTTTCAACCTTCAAACTAACATATCACGCCATAAACAAATTAAAACTTTTTATGGAGTGATACGTTAGTTTAAATAACTTAGTGTTTTTCATAGTGTTGTTTATGGACTGATACCTTAGTTTAAAGTTATTTAAACTAAGGTATCACTCCATAAAACAAATTTAAACTTTTTTATGGAGTGATACGTTAGTTTAAATAACTTAGTGTTTTTCATAGTGTTGTTTATGGACTGATACCTTAGTTTAAAGTTATTAAACTAAGGTATCACTCCATAAAACAAATTTAAACTTTTTATGGAGTGATACGTTAGTTTAAATAACTTAGTGTTTTCATAGTGTTGTTTATGGACTGATACCTTAGTTTAAAGTTATTTAAACTAAGGTA
The DNA here is from genome assembly GCF_902500255.1 of Thalassophryne amazonica. Lineage (NCBI taxonomy): Eukaryota > Metazoa > Chordata > Actinopteri > Batrachoidiformes > Batrachoididae > Thalassophryne > Thalassophryne amazonica. The sequence continues at coordinate 3,803,087 of NC_047103.1, forward strand.
TCACTCCATAAAACAAATTTAAACTTTTTTATGGAGTGATACGTTAGTTTAAATAACTTAGTGTTTTTCATAGTGTTGTTTATGGACTGATACCTTAGTTTAAAGTTATTTAAACTAAGGTATCACTCCATAAAACAAATTTAAAACTTTTTATGGAGTGATACGTTAGTTTAAATAACTTAGTGTTTTTCATAGTGTTGTTTATGGAGTGATACGTTAGTCTAAAGTTATTTAAACTAATGTATCACTCCATAAACAAATTTAAACTTTTTTATGGAGTGATACCTTAGTTTAAATAACTTAGTGTTGTTCATAGTGTTGTTTATGGAGTGATACCTTAGTCTAAAGTTATTTAAACTAACGTATCACTCCATAAAACAAATTTAAACTTTTTTATGGAGTGATACGTTAGTTTAAATAACTTAGTGTTTTTCATAGTGTTGTTTATGGACTGATACCTTAGTCTAAAGTTATTTAAACTAACGTATCACTCCATAAAACAAATTTAAACTTTTTTATGGAGTGATACGTTAGTTTAAATAACTTAGTGTTTTTCAGTGTTGTTTATGGAGTGATACCTTAGTTTAAAGTTATTTAAACTAACGTATCTGTTGTGGCTGGCGTGCCTGGCTGGCTTTTGTGTGTCTTCTGTTTCTGTCTTTTGGTTTTCCTCCCAGGTGGTGCGCATTTGGGACTGAGTGGCTGTGTAGCTGAGTTTATCAGGACCTCACCCTGATCACCTGAGGCTGATCACGTGCAGCTCGTCAGGACTCACAGCTGTGGTGCATCTACACGGATTGGAACATGGTGGCATTTAAGTCTGGAGTGCACAGTGTGTGTTGCCAGAGACTCGACCTTGTGACCAGACGGGTGAGATCGTCATCTCTAGAGCCATCTTCCATCAGTGGATGCAGAGAACGTCCAGGTTTGATGCATGGTCTGTGAAAGAGGAGGGGGTGAGGTCTCACGCTCGTCAGCACACTTCCTGAGGTACGTTAGATTTTGTGACTAACATTTATACAGTCATAAATGTGGTGTCCCTCACACCTTATTATATTGAGCTGTATGTTAGTCGTTTAAATCAGCTTCCACTGCAGTGGAGTTTTGTGAACAGGGGTGTTCTATGCCTGCAGGGTGGGAAGCTGATTTGCAATTAAGCCAGGAAGTGTTTGCTGTTTGTACACCTTGAGTGGTCTCTCTGTGTGTTGAGTGTGGACTCACATGATTTCTTCTTTCACAGACTCGGTTGTCGCGGCCACCTGGGGGGTGTCAGCGGAGTCCTTGGGTCCGAACAGTTTTCTGGCTCCGGACCGTTAGCGCTGCTGGGAGCGCACCGCAATCCACCACGCCAGACCGCGCACTCTTTTGTTGTTTTCGTATCACTTCACTGTTATGTTTATTAAACTCTGTTATCCTTTGTACCGTGCTCTGCTTATTTCATACTGGGTCCTTCAAACGCTGGTCGGTTCTCCGGGCTGCGTCCGACACACAACAGTATCACTCCATAAAACAAATTTAAACTTTTTTATGGAGAGATACGTTAGTTTAAATAACTTAGTGTTTTTCATAGTGTTGTTTTATGGAGTGATACCTTAGTTTAAAGTTATTTAAACTAACGTATCACTCCATAAAACAAATTAAAACTTTTTTATGGAGTGATACGTTAGTCTAAAGTTATTTAAACTAACGTATCACTCCATAAACCAAATTAAAAACTTTATGGAGTGATACATTCATTTAAACAACTTTAAACTAATACGCATATCAATATCTCTATATACAAAAAATTAAATCTTTTTATGGAGTGATACATCAGTTTGAAGATGGAAAGGGACAACAAGTCAGACACCAGAAAAACTTCAATTATTAAGTTGTCTGCTTTTTGTGAAGCAGGAGAAATTTCTGGGATTGTTCCAACATCTTTCGGCATGTGCATTGGTAATCCATTCCATTTTATTTATTCAACAGTGAATATGGTTTTGTCTATTTGACTCTTTTACTTCTTATAGAAGTGTTTTTCTTTTCTTATTGCTCCATAATGCCAGATCAAATTAGATCAAATTCCTTGTATGTACAAACTTACTTGGCAATAAATTTGATTCTGATTTTGATTCAAACTCAAATCAGATTACAAGGCCAGAGACTTCAAACCTACAAAAGATGAGCTCAAAGCTGCAAAGAGTGGCACTTACTCTACTGGACTTATTTTACTGTTTTGCATATTGTGCAATAAATAAATTCATTAATTAGGATTAACTAACTAATTAATAAGAAGGAAAGGGAAAAAACACAGGGCGCTCTACAGGGCTCAAGGGTCGGTTGCACATTCATGATAAGTTTATGGCACATAAAATCTCCCTCTGATATTTCACAGCAATGGAACCCTCGCTTAGAAAGTTGCAGCTTGTCAAAATACGTGAGGATTTGGCTTAATCGTGTTTGTTGGAGCCTCAGGTCAAAGGTCAAGCGCCTCATTCGAACCTGACCATCTACAAACACGCAGCGTGAACTTTACTCTGAACAAATCTGCTGAGTCATGGTTGTCACACCGCTCCGAGGGCAAGAACATGGGCACTATGCCACGGCCCACAGCCAACAAACATCTGACTGATCGCCCACGTAGGACGAATCCCGATTATCAGCCTGCATAATGGCTTCTCAGTCTGTCAGGGATCATAGGTCATCCAGTCTCAAAAGAATCAGTCTGGACTAAAATCGAGATTTTGTCACTTCACAGTTACGCTATAATTATTTTTTTCCATTCAGATTTTATCTGTATTTTTTTCCTTGCAGCTTTTTTGTTTGTTTGTTTTGGAATTTTTGCATGTGTTTTTATTTTTACTTTTCTTTGTTTAACTAACTTAGTAAGAGCATTGAAGATGGGTCATGGCTGGGTCTTCCAGCATGACAATGACCCCAAACACACAACCAGGGTAACTAAGGAGGGGCTACGTAAGAAGCATTTCAAGGTCCTGGAGTGGCCTGGCCAGTCTCCAGACCTGAACTCAATAGAAATCTTTGGAGGGAGCTGAAACTCCAAACCTGAAAGATCTGTGAGAAGATCTGTATGGAGGAGTGGACCAAAATCCCTGCTGCAGTGTGTGAAAACCTGGTGAAAAACTACAGGAAACATCTGAACAAAGGTTTCTGTACCAAATATTAAGGTCTGTTTTTCTATTGTATGAAATACTTATTTCATGCAATAAATTAAAATTAATTAATTAAAAAAATGTGCGATTTTCTGTTTTGTTTTTTTAATTCTTCTCTCACAGTTGAAGTGAACCTATGATAAAAATTACAGACCTCAACATTCTTTGGAGGTGGAAAACCTGCAAAATTGACAGTGGGTCAAATTACTTATTTGCCTCAGTGTATGTCAGGACAACAGTACGACAAATACACCACTTTCAGTCACATATCAGCAGAAATACACCATAGCAACCACTGTGTGGTCAGTTATCACAGCGCTTTTCTTCTTTGTTAGAAAAATATGTGATTTTAGCCATGTCACACTCCTGTTATGAGACAGTGATTGTGGTACAGTGGTAGAGTTGCCATCTGGTAATAAGGCGGCGTGGGTTCAAATCTTTGAGTGATTTTTTTTTTAACCAGGGTTGTTTAGCTGCCGTGGTTCTGTATTGGCACCCCCCTTTATGTATTATTTATATCAACCAGTGATATTAAGGAATTATACAGCTGGTTTTTATTTCATTTTCCTCTAAATCAGCAGTGTGATGTGGTGCAGCTCGTCCCATGGAACACAATGCGAGCAGGCTGCAGCAGCGTGAGCTGCTGTTCCTGCTGACAGACACCGTCACGTGCAACAAACCGTCGACCCAGCGTCGTGCCCTGCCTGCCATCGGCACAATGTTTCGTGGCTGTGCAAATTCAAAGCGTTTTGCGCTGTTTCACCGGATTTGTCCAAATGTCGCCCAAACTTCACACGTGTGAAGGACCATTAAATGATCTCAACTTTCGGGGTCTGACTTATTCTGATCCCAGATAAGGAGCATGACACGCTGCGGCCATTCTAAAAACTCTGCACATTTGCGGGTGATTTACTAAGAATACTGCGTGAATGAAAGCTGGTGGTACGTGACGCACACAGCAGTATGTAAATGAAGATTTGCATGAGTTAATGACCATAAGCACAAAATGAAATTCAATCAGCCAATTGCAACTACGCACAAAACAATACAAACATACACAATTGAACAGAAAACGCTATTTACTGAAAATTCACCAAATTAAAAATGAACGTGCCTTGAAAATGGTTTGTTTCCTAGTTGACAGGAGGTGCCAGGTTTGGGGCCCAAGCCCGGATTCAGCACTGCTGCTGTGGAAAGTCCCTGTTGCCTTAAACTGTCAGTTTTCCATGATGGAGCATCAGCAGTCATTTGGAGCGTCAGCAGCGGTTCACCGATTATCACCTTGTTTCTGCTTAAACTGACTTTAGAATAATTTAAGAGTCAATCAAATCAATTTTATTTATATAGCGCCAAGATCACAACAAACAGTTGCCCCAAGGCGCTTTATTGTAGGCAAGGCCATACAATATTACGGAAAAACCCCAACGGTCAAAACGACCCCCTGTGAGCAAGCACTTGGCAGACAGTGGGAAGGAAAAAACTCCCTTTTACAGGAAGAAACCTCCAGCAAACCGGCTCAGGGAGGGGCAGTCTCTGCTGGGACTGTTTGGGGGCTGAGGGAGAGAACCAGGAAAAAGACATGCGGTGGAGGGGAGCAGAGATGCAATCACTAATGATAAATGCAGAGTTGGTGCATACCGAGCCAAAAGAGAAGAAACAGTGCATCATGGGAACCCCCCATCAGTCTAAGTCTATAGCAGCATAACTAAGGGATGGTTCAGGGGCACCTGATCCAGCCCTAACTATAAGCTTTAGCAAAAAGGAAAGTTTTAAGCCTAATCTTAAAAGGAGAGAGGGTGTCTGTCTCCCTGATCTGAATTGGGAGCTGGTTCCACAGGAGAGGAGCCTGAAAGCTGAAGGCTCTGCCTCCATTCTACTCTTACAAACCTAGGAACTACAAGTAAGCTGCAGTCTGAGAGCGAAGCACTCTATTGGGGTGATATGGTACGATGAGGTTCCCTAAGATAAGATGGGACCTGATTATTCAAAACCTTATAAGTAAGAAGAAGAATTTTAAATTCTATTCTAGAATTAACAGGAAGCCAATGAAGAGAGGCCAATATGGGTGAGATATGCTCCCTTCCTTCTAGTCCCCGTCAGTACTCTAGCTGCAGCATTTTGAATTAACTGAAGGCTTTTCAGGGAACTTTTAGGACAACCTGATAATAATGAATTACAATAGTCCAGCCTAGAGGAAATAAATGCATGAATTAGTTTTTCAGCATCACTCTGAGACAAGACCTTTATTTTAGAGATATTGCGCAAATGCAAAAAAGCAGTCCTACATATTTGTTTAATATGCGCATTGAATGACATATCCTGATCAAAAATGACACCAAGATTTCTCACAGTATTACTAGAGGTCAGGGTAATGCCATCCAGAGTAAGGATCTGGTTAGACACCATGTTTCTAAGATTTGTGGGGCCAAGTACAATAACTTCAGTTTTATCTGAGTTTAAAAGCAGGAAATTAGAGGTCATCCATGTCTTTATGTCTGTAAGACAATCCTGCAGTTTAGCTAGATGTTTTACTTTGTCATCTGATTGTTAATAATCACATTATTCCCTTCCTTTAATCGGTGTGGGTGTAGAGAGACAGACTCAGACGTGCTGCTCCTGCGCTCTGATCTCTTCCTCCATCTTTTATGATGAAATAATGCTGAATTTATGTGGAAATGATTGTTGTACAAAAGCTTCAGATATCTGTTGCTGAGACAGATGATGACTGTAGGCAGTTTGAAGCAGAAACAAGCTGATAATTGGTTAATTGCTGCTGACACTCTGAAATGACGCATGCGCAGTGAAGGCAGGGGACCGATTTTAGGGGGGACCATTCAGACTGCAACACCAGGTATTAATACATCCTCTTCACATTCAGACAACGGGACAGGATGTGACATACGATTAGTATCATACAGATTTGTGTAGGTTTTATTAGTAGGTGGAGCTGTCCGTGGTGTTAACCTGCTGTGTCAGGTGAGACGCCTATAATTTACACCGAACTCGATATGTGAGCCGCCCAGTGAGCGTCAGGTTTCCTGTGGGTCTGACACGATGCGTATGTAGGAAGAGCTGCATGTCACTCGTACGTTCTCACACCACATGAAACTAAACCATCAGGCAGTTGGAAGTAAAACAAAAAACTGTCTATTTTTTTCTGTTTTGTTTTTTCTGGGTGAGTTTTAGGACGAACATTGATACTGTTGTTTCAATAAACACGTTTGTGTTCTGCATGAATGTGTGAGGCGTACCGGAGACGAGGTAGAGTCCGGCTTTGTTCCAACTGGGACTCAGTCTGGTGATCAGAGAGTAGGACAGACAACACTGCAGGATGCCCGGCAACACACCCTGAGGACCATCCAGCTACAAAGAGACACACGAGACAGGAAGAATTCAGGAAGATTAGTTCCCACTGCTGTAAAAACCTGTGTGGGTACTAGTCCCAGTAGTAATTAATGAGTGTAATTTAAACACTTTCACTCCTTTATTATGAAAATTTACACTCACCATGAAATAACAACAAACCTGCAAAACAAAATTCATGTTTTCAGGTATTTTCATCTAATAAAGTCATCACTGACACTGACCTGCAGGTGGCACCTCTGTCCAAATGCTTGAAGGATGCCCTTCTTGAAAAATGTCATCTGTGGAAAGAGAAGAAACAAATAATTAAATGTTAAAATTAAATTTCCTGTTTCAGGGTGTGTTTCATCAATGACTTGTTTTTTGTTTTTGTTTTTTGGTGAGGGCTGAAGAGATCAACATTAATAATGGTCAGACAAGAAGAAAATACGTGCATCTGGAAAGTATTCACAGCGCTTCACCTTTTCCACATTTTGTTACAACCTTTTTCAAAATGCATGAAATTTATTTTTCCCCCAAAATTCTACTCGCAACACCCCATAATGACAACATAAAAAAGTTTTTTTTGAAATTTTTGCAATAAAAAAATAAAAACCTAAGAAATCACATGTCCATAAGTATCCACAACCTTTATTCAATACTTTGTTGATGCACCTTTGGCAGCAGTTCCAGCCTCAAGTCTTCTTGAATATGATGCCACAAGCTTGGTGCATCTATCTTTGGGCAGTTTGGTCCATTCCTCTTCGCAGCACCTCTCAAGCTCCATCAGGTTGGATGGGGAGCGTCGGTGCACAGACATTTTCAGATCTCTCCAGAGATGTTCAATCGGATTCAGGTCTGGGCTCTGACTGGGCCACTCAAGGACATTCACAGAGTTGTCCTGAAGCCACTCCTTTGATATCTTGGCTGTGTGCTTAGGGTCACTGTCCTGCTGAAAGATGAACCGTTGCCCCAGTCTGAGGTCAAGAGCGCTCTGGAGCAGGTTTTCATCCAGGATGTCTCTGTACATTGCTGCATTCATTTCCCTCAATCCTGACTAGTCTCCCAGTTCCTGCTGCTGAAAAACATCCCCACAGCATGATGCTGCCACCACCATGCTTCACTGGTTTCCTCCAAACATGACGCCAAACAGTTCAATCTTTTTCTCATCAAAGCAGAGAATTTTGTTTCTGCTGGTCTGAGACTCCTTCAGGTGCCTTGTCAAACTCCAGCTGGGCGTCCATGTGCCTTTTACTAAGGAGTGGCTTCCATCTGGCCACTCTACCACAAAGGCCTGAATGGTGGATTGCTGCAGAGATGGTTGTCATTCTGGAAGGTTCTCCTCTCTCCACAGAGGAATGCTGGAGCTCTGATGGAGTGACCATCGGGTTCTTGGTCACCTCCCTGACAAGGTCCTTCTCCCCCGATCACTCAATTTAGACGGGCAGCCAGCTCTCCTCCCAGCCTTTCTATGTGGAAATGGTAAATGGACTGCATTTATATAGCGCTTTTCCATCTGAATCAGACGCCCAAAGCGCTTTACAATAATGCCTCACATTCACCCTGATGTGAGGGTGCTGCCATACAAGGTGCTCACTACACACCGGGAGCATTAGGGGATTAAAGACCTTGCCCAAGGATCTTCTGGTCTCAAGCCCAATGCCATAACCACTAGACCATCACCTCCCCCAGTGTGGAGTTTGCATGTTCTCCCCGTGTCTGTGGGTTTCCTCCCACAATCAAAAACACGCTTATTTAGGGTCTCAGGGGCGACGGAGAGTTGGAGGAGATTATGAACCCCAGGAAGGACAAAGAAGAGCGGTGAAACCGCACTTCTCGCCCTTCACAAACAGCCGGTTCTCCAACAACCGCTGTAGGACCTGACGTACATGCTTGACATGGGTCTCAGGATCCGGAGAAAAGATGAGTATATCGTCTAGATATACGAAGACAAACCGCTGCAGGAAGTCCCGCAAGACGTCATTAACCAAAGCTTGGAACGTCGCGGGCGCATTGGTGAGGCCGAACGGCATGACCAGGTACTCAAAGTGACCTAACGGTGGTGTTAAATGCCGTCTTCCACTCGTCTCCCTCCCGGATCCGAACCAGGTGATAAGCATTCCTAAGATCCAATTTAGAAAAATTTGGGCTCCATGCAAGGGCGTAAACACTGAATCCAACAGAGGTAACGGGTATCGGTTGCGAACCGTGATCTCGTTCAGCCTCTGTAATCAATGCATGGACGGAGTCCGCCGTCCTTCTTGCCCACAAAAAAGAAAACCAGCACCCATCGGGGAGGTGGAGTTCGGATCAACCCGGCAGCTAACGAGTCCGGATAGGTCTCCATTGATTCGCGTTCCGGACGTGAGAGGTTGTACAGCCTGCTGGACGGGTACTCAGCGCCCGGTATCAAATCAATGGCACAATCGTACAGACGGTGTGGGGGCAGCATGAGTGCCAGATCCTTGCTGAAGACGTCAACAAGGTCATGGTACTCGGCTGGCACCGCCACCAGATTGGGGGGGACTAAAACCTCCTCCTTAGCTGTCACACCGGGTGGAACCGAGGATCCTAAACACTCCGGTGGCAGGTTTCGCTCCACTGAACCATAACCCCAGACGGCCAATCAATCCGGGGATTGTGTTTCAACACCCATGAAAAACCCAAAATCACTCGGGAGGTAGAAGGTGTTACATAAAACACAATCTCCTCCCTGTGATTCCCAGAAACAACCAAAGTCACTGGCTGTGTCTGGTGTGTGATTAGTGGAAGAAGGGTGCCATCTAGTGCCCGCACCGACAATGGTGACGGTAAGGCCACTAGAGGGAGCCCAACCTCCTTTGCCCATCTGCTGTCCAGCAGATTCCCCTCCAACCCCGTGTCCACCAGTGCTGGGGCATGAAGGGTTAGATCCCCACTCAGGATCGTGACTGGGATACGTGCAGATTTTCGGGGTTTCCCCGCATGGGTATTGTGACCCACCCTTAGCCCAGTCTCTAAGGACGAGTGCTGCTGTTTTGACCGTTTGAGGCACTCTCTCTGTATGTGCTCGGTTGAGCTGCAGAGAAAACACTCTCCACGGATCAGCCTCCTTTGTCTCTGATCTGATCGTTTTTTGGCCCTGCTCATTTCCATAGCAACGTCAGCAGGGGGAGCTGTCGTCACGTGGAGAGCCCTGGATGTGGAGCGTGGGGAAGTCGGCTCCCTTTCGGACCCGGGAGGAAGAGGGATGGCTTGTGCCTGACCACGCCCTTCGTCTCGCTCCCTCGGTGTTCTGTTAATCGTTGTCTAACCGTATAACCAGGTCGATAAGCCCATCTAAATCCCGTGGCTCGTCCTTCGCCACCAGGTGCTTAAGGACCAGAGACAGTCCGTTTACAAAGGCGGCACGGAGCGCAACAGCATTCCAGCCGGCTCGTGCTGCCGCGATGCGGAAGTCGACTGCATACTTCGCTGCGCTCCGAACCCCTGTCGTATCAACAGCAGCACGCTTGAAGCGGTCTCGCCTCTATGAGGGTGGTCGAACACCTGTCGGAACTCCCTCACAAACTCAGTGAAATCGTTAGGAGCCGTGAATTCTGCTCCCAGAGCGCCGTAGCCCAGGCGCGTGCCTCTCCTCAAAGCAGATTTATAACGTAAGCCACCGGCTAGCGTCTGACGCGTACATGACGGGACGCTGTGAAAAGACGAGCGAGCACTGCATCAAAAAGTCCGCGCACGTCTCCACACAGCCTCCGTACGGCTCCAGAGGGCTTATGTATGCTTCAGGGAAGGTGGGGGGGTTCGTTGAACGACCAGTGGAATGTCTGTCTCTGGCATTCGGTCAGCAGGAGGAGGTGCTGCAGCAGCGCCCTGAGCATGCTCTTCCACCTGGGCGGTGAGAGCCTCCATCCTTCGATTGAGAATAATGCTCTGCTCGGTAACTAAGTCCAACCGAGCAGTAAAGGCGGTTAAGATGTGCTGCAGCTCACCTAACACGCCTCCTGCTGGCGCCTGTGCACCTCGATCTTCCGTTGGCTGTTCAAGCGCTGGTTGACGCCCCTCGGGATCCATGACGCTGGCCGAGAAATCCTGTTGGGAAAGTGTTGTGACACGGACCCACAACAGGGGGCGTTAATGAACGGACAATGGATAAGCCAAAAGTAACAATTTAATGTTGTGAAGCGCACAACGAAGTACAGACAATAACAATAGTGCGGAATGTCAATCATACACAAGGTGGCGTGTGGCAGGCTCGAAGATAGAAGACGTCTGGTGATAGAAGAGCCGGAACCCACACAGCTTCCACCACCAACGGATCTGAAGAACACCGGAGCCGCCAAGCCCTGCGCCCCAGGTGGCCACTGTCTTCAGCGGTCAGACCCGGTACTGCTGGCAGAGAACAGAAACAGTTTGATGAGTGTGAGTACGCACACTCAGTAATCCCACAGTCTGTGTTCAGTTAGGAGGGAGAACCTCCACCTCCAATCACACACTCGTACAGCTCCTGTGAAACCACTTATCTGGTTTGGGGTGTGAGGCGAAGCCGTCGCAGTCCACACCAAACGCCAATACCGCAGATAAGGACACCGTCACAGGAAAACGGCTGCAAATGAGATCAGACTATTACATAAGGTCTTCAGCAGAGAAGTTACCTGTATGGTAGATGATTTCTCGGCGGGGAGGTGGAGTTGCAGTCCGGCTTTATGGTGGTTGACGTAGATGAGTGACAGCTGGTGGTGATGATGTGACAGCTGTCACTCCACTGGTTCCGGCGCCCTCTCGTGCTTGAAGCCCGCACTTCAAGCAGGGGCCATCTGGTGGTGGTGGGCCAGCAGTACCTCCTTCAGCAGCCCACACAACAAAATCCATAGGAAGTTAGCTTTGAGTTAGTGGACGTTAGCGTGCACACTAGCACCACAAAATGTATTATCAGGTTACAAAAATGCCGTTTTCAGTTTAAGAAGTGTTATTTCTCACCTGCTTTTACATAATATATGACAAAGAGGATATTTACACACAAACGAAACAGTTTGTAATTTTGCAGCTAGCTACCAGCCTGTGACATCGCCATGCTAAAGTCCGCAAAAACATTCACAGGTGTTATTAGGTTCCAAAAACAGTGTTTTTGGTTTCAGAAGTGTTAACGCAAGGCCTCTACTGGTGGTTGGCTCTCACTGTGGTATTGTATCACTTCCTGTTCCGGAGCACAGCGGTGTTTTGCTGTATCTGTTAGCTGTTTAATCTGTGCAGTTAGATTGATCTAGTAACTAGATAACGATTTGTTTCACAGTGTAATCTTCACGTGCCTTAACTAAAGCACTCCCACTGCTCAATCACCTCTAAACTATTTACACATTATTCACTTTGTGTTTTAGGAATTCGCTAGCTTAGCGCAGCTACTAGCTCTTAGCCGGTTTAGCATGGCGGCTTTCCTGTCTCTCCCGCACTTTCTGCTCTGGGTGTGAAATGTTTAGTTATTCCTCTGCCTCCTTAGCAGTAATGGTACTTGTAATAAGTGTAGCTTATTCGTAGCTTTGGAGGCCAGGCTGGGCGAATTGGAGACTTGGCTCCGCACCTTGGAAATTCCTACAGCTAGCCAGGCGCCTGTAGTCGGTGTGGACCAAGGTAGCTTAGCCGCCGTTAGTTCCCCTCCCGCAGATCCCGAGCAGGCCGACTGGGTGACTGTGGGGAGGAAGCGTAGTCCTAAACAGAAGCCCCGTGTACACCGCCAACCGTTCACATCTCTAACCGTTTTCCCCACTCGGCGACACACCCGCCGAGGATCAAACTCTGGTTATTGGAGACTCTGTTTTGAGAAATGTGAAGTTAGCGACACCAGCAACCATAGTCAATTGTCTTCCGGGGGCCAGAGCAGGCGACACTGAAGGAAATTTGAAACTGCTGGCTAAGGCTAAGCGTAAATTTGGTAAGATTGTAATTCACGTCGGCGGCAGTAATGACACCCGGTTACGCCAATCGGAGGTCACTAAAATTAACATTGAATCGGTGTGTAACTATGCAAAAACAACGTCGGACTCTGTAGTTTTCTCTGGGCCCCTCCCCAATCGGACCGGGAGACATGTTTAGCCGCATGTTCTCCTTGAATTGCTGGCTGTCTGAGTGGTGTCCAAAAAATGAGGTGGGCTTCATAGATAATTGGCAAAGCTTCTGGGGAAAACCTGGTCTTGTTAGGAGAGACGTTATCCATCCCACTTTGGATGGACCAGCTCTCATTTCTAGAAATCTGGCCAATTTTCTTAAATTCTGCAAACTGTGACTATCCAGGGTTGGGACCAGGAAGCAGAGTTGTAGTCTTACACACCTCTGCAGCTTCTCTCCCCCTGCCGTCCCCTCATTACCCCATCCCCATAGAGACGGTGCCTGCTCCCAGACCACCAATAACCAGCAAAAATCTATTTAAGCATAAAAATTCAAAAAGAAAAAATAATATAGCACCTTCAACTGCACCACAGACTAAACAGTTAAATGTGGTCTATTAAACATTAGATCTCTCTTCTAAGTCCCTGTTAGTAAATGATATAATTGATCAACATATTATTTATTCTGCCTTACAGAAACCTGGTTACAGCAGGATGAATGTTACTTTAAATGAGTCAACACCCCCGAGTCACACTAACTGCCAGAACGCTGTAGCACGGGCCGAGGAGGAGGATTAGCAGCAATCTTCCACTCCAGCTTGTTAATAATCAAAAACCCAGATAGAGCTTTAATTCATTTGAAAGCTTGACTCTTAGTCTTGTCCATCCAAATGGGAAGTCCCAAAAACCAGTTTTATTTGTTATTATCTATCGTCCACCTGGTCGTTACTGTGAGTTTCTCTGTGAATTTTCAGACCTTTTGTCTGACTTAGTGCTTAGCTCAGATAAGATAATTATAGTGGGCGATTTTAACATCCACACAGATGCTGAGAATGACAGCCTCAACACTGCATTTAATCTATTATTAGACTCGATTGGCTTTGCTCAAAATGTAAATGAGTCCACCCACCACTTTAATCATACCTTAGATCTTGTTCTGACTTATGGTATGGAAATTGAAGACTTAACAGTATTCCCTGAAAACCCCCTTCTGTCTGATCATTTCTTAATAACATTTAAATTTACTCTGATGGACTACCCAGCAGTGGAGAATAAGTTTCATTACACTAGAAGTCTTTCAGAAAGCGCTGTAACTAGGTTTAAGGATATGATTCCTTCTTTATGTTCTCTAAGCCATATACCAACACAGGGCAGAGTAGCTACCTAAACTCTGTGAGTGAGATAGATTATCTCATCAATAGTTTTATATCCTCATTGAGGACAACTTTGGATGCTGTAGCTCCTCTGAAAAAGAGAGCCTTAAATCAGAAGTGCCTGACTCCGTGGTATAACTCTCAAACTCGCAGCTTAAAGCAGATAACCCGTAAGTTGGAGAGGAAATGGCGTCTCACTAATTTAGAAGATCTTCACTTAGCCTGGAAAAAGAGTCTGTTGCTCTATAAAAAAGCCCTCCGTAAAGCTAGGACATCTTACTACTCATCACTAATTGAAGAAATAAGAACCCCAGGTTTCTTTTCAGCACTGTAGCCAGGCTGACAAAGAGTCAGAGCTCTATTGAGCCAAGTATTCCTTTAACTTTAACTAGTAATGACTTCATGACTTTCTTTGCTAATAAAATTTTAACTATTAGAGAAAAAATTACTCATAACCATCCCAAAGACATATCATTCTCTTTGGCTGCTTTCAGTGATGCCGGTATTTGGTTAGACTCTTTCTCTCTGATTGTTCTGTCTGAGTTATTTTCATTAGTTACTTCCTCCAAACCATCAACATGTCTATTAGACCCCATTCCTACCAGGCTGCTCAAGGAAGCCCTACCATTAATTAATGCTTCGATCCTAAATATGATCAATCTGTCTTTATTAGTTGGCTATGTACCACAGGCTTTTAAGGTGGCAGTAATTAAACCATTACTTAAAAAGCCATCACTTGACCCAGCTATCTTTGCTAATTATAGGCCAATCTCCAACCTTCCTTTTCTCTCACAAATTCTTGAAAGGGTAGTTGTAAAACAGCTAACTGATCATCTGCAGAGGAATGGTCTATTTGAAGAGTTTCAGTCAGGGTTTAGAATTCATCATAGTACAGAAACAGCATTAGTGAAGATTACAAATGATCTTCTTATGGCCTCGGACAGTGGACTCATCTCTGTGCTTGTCCTGTTAGACCTCAGTGCTGCTTTTGATACTGTTGACCATAAAATTTATTACAGAGATTAGAGCATGCCATAGGTATTAAAGGCACTGCGCTGCGGTGGTTTGAATCATATTTATCTAATAGATTACAATTTGTTCATGTTTGCTCTGTATGCACCACTCTGCATTTAATCATTAGTGATTGATCTCTGCTCCCCTCCACAGCATGTCTTTTTCCTGGTTCTCTCCCTCAGCACCAACCAGTCCCAGCAGAAGACTGCCCCTCCCTGAGCCTGGTTCTGCTGGTTTCTTCCTGTTAAAAGGGAGTTTTTCTTCCCACTGTCGCCAAGTGCTTGCTCACAGGGGGTCGTTTTGACAGTTGGGTTTTTCCGTAATTATTGTATGGCTTTGCCTTACAATATAAAGTGCCTTGGGGCAACTGTTTTTGTGATTTGGCGCTATATAAATGAATTATTATTTCTTACTAGCTTTATATAATATATGAGGACATGCATATCCGGTTGTTAAGCTCTGATGTAATGCATCACGTGATAAATCTGTTTCCTTGTCCAAAGACTTGTAAGTTTACAATCAAAGTTATGTCTGTATTCGCCCTATTGATGTTTCAAATCCTGCAAAACCTCAGAGAGGTCGCCGCGCTGCGAGATCTCAGTAACATTGAGAACTGCATTGAGATGCTCTGATCACGTTGCACTTTAACCGCTGCACACGGACAACACCATTAACATTGCAACATAAAACTATTTTATATTGTGCCTAAAACTCTCGTGAATATATTGTCTGGGTTTATAGACGTTGTTATTGTGTTTGTTTTATGTAAACGTGAGAATCACAGTGTGTCTCTCCGTTATTTTCAGTGGGAGCTGCTGTGAGCTACAATCGCTTCCTGATCATGTCTTTCTGGGGGAAAGTGAAGTTTGCTCTTTAATGTCTTGATTATTGTTCTTTACAACAGTGTTTGTCCTCTTTGTTCCAGACTATATATGTCTGAAATTCGGTTCGCGTTTATTAAATTCCACGCAGATTAAACGTAATAGACACGGATTATTTGTTATATTTGTTTTAGCAAGTTTTCGGGGTATCATGCAGCAGTCTCTTATTAACGTGATGAAAAGCATAAAAATTACATTTGTAGTATAATATTCATTTACAACTGTCATCGTGTTGATTCTCTATGTTGTTTGACTGCAGTGTCTCTCTGGCGCACAAAGGATTATGGGATACGTCAATAGGGCAAATGATCCTTTTAAGGATCTACAGTTTAAGTTTAGTTTGTGTTTACAGTGTGTGCAAACGTCCGTCCCTCCCTTCTCCACCTCCGTTAACCGCATTCATCTGTTTCTAAGGTAAGAACACTTAAGAAAGCTTTTTTTTCTTTTACTTTATATATTTATTGTGCACAGGTAAATATACATGTCTGTTTGTTAATAAAAACATTAATTTTTTCATAATTTAGAGTGATTTGGGGATGTTTTACAAGGCTGGAATGGATTAAAATTATTTGAGTTATTTTCAATGAAATATGAGCAGGTTGTCTTACGAGATTGGTCACGGAACAAATTAAACTCGTAAATCAAGGTTCCACTGTACTACTGAAATGTCATTTTTTATGCTTTTCATCACGTTAATAAGAGACTGCATCCATGAGACCTTGAAAACTTGTTAAAACAAATGTTACAGATGATCCGTGTCTGCTACGTTTAACCTGCATGGAATTTAATAAACGCAAACTGAATTTCAGACATCTTATATATGTTACTCTGGAACAAAGAGGACAAACAGTGTTGTAAAGGACAAGAAACAGGACTTTAAAGACAAACTTCACTTTCCTCCAGAAAGACATGATCAGGAAGCGATTGTAGCTCACAGCAGCTCCCACTGAAAATAATGGAGGACAGACTGTGATTCTCACATGTTTACATAAAATAAACACAATAACAACGTGTATAAACCCAGAGAATATATTCACGAGAGTTTTAGGCACAATATAAAAATAGTTTTATGTTGCCCCCATCAGACTGCTCGGTGTGTGGTGTCAAGGTGCTTTTCAAAACCAGCCTGGCACCAACACGAGGTCACCCCTACAAGTTACAGGTACAACCAACAACAGGTCCACAAAAGCACTTCTTCACCACCCGAGTCATCCCCATCTGGAACAAGCTATCCTGCCACACAGTAACAGCTGAAAACATCAACACCTTCAAGTCAAGACTACATGCTGAACTCACAAATCAAGATATTTACTACAACTAGTAAAGAAAGTCTCTTCAGCTGCTCCCTTGTTTTCACTCGGGGTCGCCACAGCAAATCCAAGGTGGATCTGCATGTTGAATTGGCACAAGTTTTACGCCGGATGCCCTTCCTGACGCAACTCCACATTACACTGCAGGATTGTCTTACAGACATAAAGACATGGATGACCTCTAATTTCCTGCTTTTAAACTCAGATAAAACTGAAGTTATTGTACTTGGCCCCACAAATCTTAGAAACATGGTGTCTAACCAGATCCTTACTCTGGATGGCATTACCCTGACCTCTAGTAATACTGTGAGAAATCTTGGAGTCATTTTTGATCAGGATATGTCATTCAATGACATATAAATATATAAATAAAATTGATTGATTGATTGATTACATGGAGAAATGTGGCAGAGTGGGATTTGAACCCAGAACCTTCTGAACTGAAACCAAGCGCAGTAACCACTTGGTCACCACCGCTGACCTAGGATATTTACTACAACTAACCTTTCTAAAATTTTTTCGTACCACAATATACAAGCAACAGAGATCGACATCAGGCCATCCTACCTTAACCTCAGATGGTCCTAATACCAACCGGGTATCTATTGACCATTCTGAAGGTATCACTGAAACAGATTGTGATTTTTTTAATCTCTTAAAATACAAGGTTAGTCATCTTTGAACTTGTCCAAGGTCTGTGTCCCAAGAATGTTCCCTCTGAATTTGAAGACTCTGGCAGTAACAGAACTGGACTTATGCTGAGCACAGACAGACAGACGGACGCCAGGTCTTCACAACACCTGATGGCAATATATTGGCCTCCGGTAAAGACAACAACAACAACAAAACGGATTGTTGTTGAGGCTGTAAAAGTGATAAATGTGGTTATTAATCTGCGGGCAAACTGCGCTTCCTGACCATCCACTTTAACAGTGAGCCTGTTTGTGCAGCCGACACGCGAACACACTTTAATACATCACCTTAATGTGGGCGGTCCTCAGACACCACCAGAGCATCCTCAAGTGCCTGTTTGACACGTAAAAAAAAAAAAAAAAAAAAAGAGTCCGGGGATCTCATTCATCAAACTTTATGTGGAGTTCAAAAACAAAACATGGTGTACAAACAACAAAAAAGTCATATTAGTGTTAACCCTAATCTCCATAAATCACCCTCGATCTGGAAGTGTTTGCACCTGAACATTCCAGGATGTTGATCCTCAGTCATCACGGCGATGGCTCATTTACTGTCCAGCGCGAGGTGCTAACCAAAGGACACGGCAGGTTAACGTCAGTCGCTAACTATCTTATTGAGAAGTTTGATAACAGATTGTTTCAAGTGTTGACAGATTTCACCTGAAGTTTCAGGTTAACTCATGTTAGCTAGCTAAAGCTACACACAAAACAGTTTTTTATTTATGAGAATTTATTTCATTCATTTAAAAGAAAAACAGAAAAGCAAAATTAACAAAACATTACAAACCATTGAACGAAAAGGAGCAGTTTGGAAGAACAAGTCTTATATATTCTGCCCCTTTTTACAATACAATCTTGCAAAGCATCATCAATCGACATCATTGCATTTCTATGACTTTGTCACATGCCACCGACTTCTTTCCTAATTTTAACCATTATTTAAAAGACTACATCCCTAATAGATTACATTTTAAACTTCAAACATTCTAAACATTATTAACAGATTACATTTTTGGCTTTGTCACAGCCCACTGACTTATTTCATAGTTTCATACTTACAAAATACATCAAGTTTAATACGTTTTTAAATAATTTAAGCGACCTTGATTCTTTGATTTCTTTGTTGAGGTTGTTCCATAATTTTACACCATTTACTGCAATACTCCGTTCCTTTATCTTGGTTCTGAATCTTGGTTTTTTAAAGACTTCTGTGCCCTTCAAATTATAACTACTTACTCTTTTTTCAAACATATTTTGAATGTGTATTGGTAAGGTATTGTTATTCGCATAGTACATTATTTGTAGTAATTTCAAATCAATTAAATCATGAAATTTAAGTACCCTATACTTAATGATCAGTGGATTAGATGGATCTCTAAATCGACTGTTGCCAATCACTTTTAAAGCTCTTTTCTGCAAATAAAGGTTGTGTATAAGTGTACATGTTGATCCCCAGATTTCTACACAATAAGTCAAATATGGAACAATCAAAAATTGTACAATGTTAATAAACCATAACTATTTAATGAATATTTAACTTGCAAACATGCATTTAACATGCAAAACAGCAATGGCTTTCACTATCTTTCCTTTTATGTAATTTATGTGTGACTTCCATGTAAAATCTTCATCAATCATAACTCGTAAAAATTTCGTTTCTTTACCCTTTGAATGTCCATTCCATCTATTTTTAATGACACATCATTTTGTTTAACCCTGTCATTAAACAGTATGAAATTTGTTTTAATCTGTTTATATCAAACCAATATTTCACTTTTTCCAACTCTGTATTTATCACTTGTGCTACTTCCTGTATAGCTGATCCAGAAAATAATGTTGTATTGTCAGCAAATAAAATGCTACCAAGTACATTAGATATATTCACAAAATCATTGATATACAAAAAAACAGTTTGGGTCCAAGTACCGACCCTTGTGGTACTCCACACATAATATTACACAATTCTGATTTAGTATTATTTATCTGAACAAACTGTTTTCTATTTTCTAAGTAGCTTTTTACCCACTGATGTGCAATCCCTCTTATTCCATATTGTTGTAACTTGTGAAGCAATCTTGAATGATCGATAACATCAAAAGCTTTTTCAAGTCAATAAAAACACTTACCATATAATCCTTATTATCTATTGCTGTTGATATTTTCTCTTAATTCCATAATTGCCATACCTGTCGAATGTTTTGTTCTAAATCCATACTGAGCATTATTAAAATATGATGTTTCTCAATGAATTTATCCAACCTTGTCACAAAAACCTTTTCCATAATTTTAGAAAACTGTGGAAGCAATGACACTGGCCTGTAATCTGAAACGTAATGTTTGTCTCCATTTTTTATATAACGGGACTACCGTGGCATTTTCATTTCGTCTGGGAAAATTCCTGTTGACAGAGACAGATTACAAATGTAAGTGAATGGTTCAATAACAGTTTCTATTATACTTTTTACAGTCATCATGTCTAAATCTTCATAGTCAGTTGATCTTTTGCTTACACAGTTTTTTACAATATTCCTTATTTCAACTTTTTCCACATTGTCAAGGAAAAATACTACTGACCGTATTTACAATTGTATTTAATTTATCTTCTACTATTAGTTTATTTCCCACCAGATTTGATCCCACCTTTGAGAAATAATCATTAAACTCATTTACAACTTCTTTTATATCATTTATCTTTATTTTCCTTGACAAGGTAATTCGGAAAAGTTGTTTTCACTCCGTCACTTCCATCACACTTTTTATAATTCCCCATGTTGCCCTCATATTATCTTTACTCTTATTCAATTGTTCACTATAATCTTTTTTTTTGTTTCTTAATTATTGTCAATAGTTTATTTTTATATTTTTTTGTATCTGTGTTCTGTTTCCTTTGTTTGCATTTTTAAAAAGCACTTATACAGTTTTTCTTTACACAAGTGTTTTTATTCCCTTGGTCAGCCATGGTTTATTTACTCTTTTCTTACTAGTTTTATTCATTTACAATTTTATTATATGATTTCATCAGTATTTTCATGAATGAACTATATGCTACATTAACGTCACCGACATAAACCTCTTCCCAATTTTGATTTTAAAGATCATAATTTAATGCCTCTAAGGCTTTTACTGACTTATCTCTTTTAAAGATTATAACAGTTTTTTCTGTACCTTTTTTATATTTAAATATTGAAAAAACTGGTAAATGATCACTGAGATCTGTCATCAATATCCCATTCTTAATAATTTCATCTGTTCTATTTGTGAATATATTGTCAATTACAGTTGCACTTTGCGATGTAATTCTGGTTGGTTTTGTTATCAAAGGGAATAAGCCCAAGCTATTCATTGAATTCACAAAATCACTTACTCTTTGGCAACTGGAGCTTTCCACATTAACATTAAAGTCTCCACACATAAAGAGCGTTTTGTTTTTGATTTGATGGAATAATTCTGTTATTTTATCCATAAATTTCACAACACAATAATCTGGTGCTCTGTATACACAACTGATTAGAATATTTTTAGATGTTTCATGTATAATTTCCACTGTCACAATTTCTATAACATCTATAATTGTCATTTCTTCTACAATTGTACATGTCAGATCTGTTTTATGTACAAAGCAATACCTCCACCTTTTTTTTCTCTTCTATTTACAAAATATAGCTCATATCCCTCCATTTGAACATCAGCCATGAGGTCATCTTTAAGCCAAGATTCTATGATTGCAACAATGCTGAATCTATTTTTAAACTGGTTTAAATAATCTTTTATTTTTGACATTTATAGTACAAGCTTCGAATGTTTATATGTATGAGTGACAGGGTATCTTCAGTAATTTTTTCACTATTTAATTGTTTTTCCGTATAATACTCACAACCAATTGTAGTCAAGTCAAATATACTTTCATCAATATTGGTGTCTATGTCATATATTTATCATCTGTTTCCATGCTGATCTGATTTTTGTTGGTCATACTACCAACTGACATCATATTTATTTGTCTACTCAGGTCTGTACTTTGTAAGGTCCTCCATGTCTCTGATTTGTATACCCTTTGTCCCTTCTCTCACTCTGATCCAAACCCTACAGTTCCAGACCCATGTAGCAACATGTTTCTGTTTTTTAATGGTCTTGCTTCCCTGGCAATATCTGCATTTTTTTTCCATTAGATGCTCATTATATATACATTTGTTCCTTTCAGATTCTTTGCCTGTCTTAATAATTCATTTTTGTATTTTCTTATAAATCGTATTATTATATTTGGTAGTTTATTTTTACTGTCTTTGGATGGAATTGTGTGACAGTCTGAAATAGTGTCGATGTATGACAACACCTTTTTGATTTAAAAAATTTGTAACTTGGTGTTCTAATGTTTGTAATTCTTCAGGTGGTGCATCTCCCCACTGGCTCCACCAGAATCCACCACCCTTGCGTACGACCGATGTTTTGTTTCCAAACCAGTTATTATAAATCATCTTTCCTAGTATATTGTTCAAGTTCATCCACCCGTTGCTCAAGTTTCTTAATAATCTTGTCCTTTTCTTTAACAAGATTTTGGAGCTCCTTAATCTCCTTCATCAACTTGTCTAAATTGGACATGTCTTTTGAAATACGATTCAATGAGGTCTTTATCTCCTCCAAGTCTTCCTCCAATTTCTCTGTCTTCCTGGTTGGTGCCATGTTAACTCCTGTAGCTCAGTACAGGCCACTATTAATTGTAAAGGAATTCCCACTCGTGGTCTCCACCACCACAAATCTGGTCGCCACACACCAACCTTCCCCGATGTTGATCCCAGATATAGCCGCCACCAGCCTCGGTCAGACGCCGTCAGCCTCGGTCGCAGCCGCCGCAGCCTCAGATGTCGCCACACTAGCCCCGGATGTGGCATCCGCTAGCTTCGGATGTAGCCGTCTCCAGCCTCGGGTGCAGCCGTCGCCACCCCGGATGCAACCGACGCTGTGGGCCTGGATGGATCACCTCCTCCGCCGATGCCGCTGGCCTAGATGGTTCGCCTTCTCCACCGATGCTGCTGGCCTGGATGGGTCACCTCCTGCGCTAACACTGCAGGCCTGGATGGTTCCCTCCGCCGATCTCGCAGGCCTGGATGGTTCCCTCGCTGACGCTGCAGACCTGGATGGTTCCCTCCGCCGACACCGCGAGCCTGGATGGTTCACCTCTGCTAACACCGCAGCCTGGATGGCGGGGGTGTTTGTGTGTAGCTAGTATTAGCTAACTCATGTCGGCTAGTTTCTAAATTTTGCCTGAAGTTACAGGTTAACTCACTCAGTGACGTGCAGTGAGGTTGATGGCTGATGAGGCACTGACTTCATCACAATCAGATTTACAAACATATGAACCCCACAGAACAGCTTATTCACCGTTTGACTGGCAGCACTTAACGGGTTTATGTGTAAAATCTCGTATCAGCATTCTTTACACATACAAACTGTAGCACACAAAATAAGCACATATAAAAAAACATTATGGTTTTACCTTTACTTATAAATGAAATCCATGTGCCACTCCTTCTGAACAAAAGCATCAATGACTTGCTTGTAGAAGTTTACCTTATCTTCCATCAGTTTTAAAAGTCTCTTTGTCTCAGTGGAGATCACTGCCAGGGAAGAAAGTCGTCCTTCATCAGTCCTGATCTGACTCAATGTTTTGAGCCTTTTCTGGCTTTGAATATGAGCTGTCGACCGCTCGTGTTTGATGAGACTTCTTTGTAAATTCTTCAGGTCACAATATCCCATCTGAGTCCAGACATTGTCACAAGTTGAGAAAATAAGGCAGGAAAAGTTGAAAAGACAGTTTCTTACTGGACGTCCACACAGCCAGACTTTACGTGTGTCCAGCTGCGTTTGAAAAGAGCAGCTCTTCTGTTGTCTGAAACAAACCTTTCAGCTCCGGCCTTTCGTCGTCCTTGAATTATTGCCTCCTGCTTCGAATGAAAGACCAGTTTAGAAAATTGTTTCAGTTTAGATGTGTAATCCTCCATTCTGAAAGTAAAGTCCAAGCGAGATGAAAAAATAAATGAACGGCTGCTCTTGTAGTTTGCTGTCACTTATTCTGCAGCTGAGAAGTTGCTGCAAAAAGAATCCCTGGGATCACTAGTGCCCCCTACCATGAGGCAGGAGAACTGCATGCCTCACCTGGTGTATTTTTGCAGCCGTTTTGTGATCGCTCAACACATGAAACACATTACACACACATGCAGCTGTTGACAAAAACCACTGTACATTATGTACATCAGCTACAGTATGGAACTCAAGTTCATATAACCAAGTGTTTGATCATTTTAACGGTGACACACAGAGAGACAGTGAGACAGTCTGACTGCACAGCGTGCCAGCAGTCAGTCCAGTGATTGAACAATCCAAGGTGAGGCTCAGCTGGCTGCTGACTCAGCGCACGTCTCTGCTCAGTATTTGAACGGCAAATGTGAAAATTCAGAGATTTTTAATAAAAAAAAAAAATAAATAAACTGGTGAAGTTAAAAGGAAAATAACTTTATAATACAAGTCACTGGATAAGTATAACCATTTATTTTTTCATTTTACATTTTTTTCTTTCCATGATGGCAGGTGAGGCACAGTGTCACCTGACCGCACGTCACTGAACTCACTGAACTTACCTAGGATTAACTAACTCATGTTGGCTAGTTTTTAACTTGTGCCTGAAGTTACAAAGTTACAGGTTAACTCACTCATGTTAGCTCGCAAAAGCTAACATTAGCCTTACCTAGCATTAGCTAACTCATGTTGGCTAGTTTCTAACTTGTGCCTGAGGTTACAGGTTAAGTCACTCGTGTTAGCTAGCTAAAGCTAACATTAGCCTTACCTAGCATTAGCTAACTCATGTTGGCTAGTTTCTAACTTTTGCCTGAAGTTACAGGTTAACTCACTCATGTTAGCTCGCTAAAGCTAACATTATCCTCCCTTAGCATTAACAGCTAACTGTTAGCAGCTAACTCGTGTTGGGTAAGGACCCCCACCACCACTGGATTCACAGCGTGTCCAGGGTAGGGAACCCATTAGATTTTAATGATATTGATGCCGTTATCAATTGTGATCATCAGTCTGATTAGTTGCCAATTCCTGATCAATTTTCTGCGTGTCAATCTACACGGGTTTTTTGGCCTCAAAGAAGCCATTTTCCTTGTTGGTGAACAGTTTGGCATCATGACACCTGAAAATTGTGTCAGTATTGATGAGACAAAATGATGAATCTCGATGTGCTGAAAAATTTGGAATGGGTTCTCAGTTCCAATCCCTAAGGCCTGGGACCATTTGGATGCAGCGCAGCTCCATCGGTGGTCCACAGATATGACACGGCTTCTACACACGCTCAAATGTGCACGTGCAAAAACAGCGGCTGTCGGAGCCTGAAGGGCTACATGGACCGATGCGACCGATCCGGATCAGCTCGTCTATGTGCAGAGGGGAAGGAAGAAAGTGAAGGACAGACAGAAGGTCCACACACCTGGTTGTTTCTGACCATTCTCTCCACATCCAGACTCTGTAACACTGATCTGGATTTTCTGGGCTTCAACATCGTTTGCTGAAATCACACACACAAAAAAGCAGCGGTTTTTAGTGAGGACAAACAGACCAGACCAAACTCTAACACCAGACTGAGGGGTAACACAGAGTGTGGAGCTGAGGAACATGTGAGTTTTGGAGAAACATCTCATTAGGTCATTTAATCCAAAAAAGGACCTGTTCTGCAGGATTTTGTTCCACACTGACTCACCTGCTTGTTGTTGGTGGATGAACCTTTGTTGGAGGTCTTTGAAGATGCTGGAGGTCTACGAGATTCAGCTTGTTCTGGAGCTTTGTCCTGCACTTCATCACTAAAGTTAACAGTCTTCTGGCCCAAATGGGTTCAGGTTTGGTTTCCTCTTGAGGTCAGCCTTGGATTTAGGTTTGATGCCTGGCTTTGGTTTGGGGTTGGTGTCGGGTTCAGGGCTGAAGCTGGGGTGGGGCTTCAGGGTCGATGGCTGAGGAGTAACTCGGACATGAGCTTTGGGTTGACTGCTGAAGTAAGGAATGATGGGCGGGGAGCAGATCTGAGGTCCCTGAGGCAAAGCGGAGGAGGAGGAGGTCAGGAAGGCCGGAGCAGACTTGTGTTTTCCCACAGCAGGGAGCGTGACTCTCCCCGGCTCCGCGCCTCCTCCCACCAGCTGCTCCTTCTGCTTCTGGACCCGGAGGAGGGCAACACTGGCATGGTGAGAGGGACGGTTATTCTTGAAGATGGGAACTAGTTTAGGAGGTGGATTTACAGGAGGCTGACTCAGGGGAGGAAGAGAGAAGGAGACAGAGGAGGACGAGAGGGAAGCAGCTGACTGAAACCCGAAGAAGGAAGCAGAGGAGGAGCTACCAGAAGGCCCTAAGGGGTTACCAAAGGAAAGAGGAGACCTGTAGACGTGTGAGGAGGACGAGGAGGACGCTGAAGGCCAGTCTCCCTCTGCTCTGCATCGTGGATTTTGTGTCAAACTCCTCGCGAGTCCGCGGCCCTTACTCAGAGGCCGCGGCGCTCCACTCTGCTGAGTGAGAGGACACAGAGGCTGGGACCAGAACCGAGTCTTTGGAGCCGGAACGGAGGGCTGGCTGAGGACAAGCCGACCGGAGGAGGAAGCTGCCTGAGGAGGACCATCAGACATCAGGAGACAAAACAGGACAGGACACAGCTGTGGGAACTTTTTAAAACATTGAAAAAATAAATAAATAAATAAATAAAATATTTAGAAAAACTCTTCGAGTACTAGAAGGACACTCAGAGAGCGCACACATCCACCAAAGTCCAACAGGTCTCCGCTCATTTTGACGGGGTTTTTATCTACTTTTCTTGATTCAAGGGTTATTCTTTTGATCCCTTCTCTAACATTCTCTGATCCTCATTACTGACCTTTGATCCTGATCTCTGACCTCAAATGCTAACCTGTGATTTGCTGATAACTTTTCTTTCAGTGCTTATCTTTGATCATTTGCGTTGATCCTGATTGCTGAGTTTTATCCTGATCATCTTTGATCCAAACTGCTGATCTTTGAAGCTGGCCTATTTATCTGTCTGTGTTTCTTTAATCCTGTGATCGGGATCAATGAGCAGAGCTGAACTCAATCAAAGAGTCAAGATAAGATCCAAACATGCAAGAACATGCACTTTTTATTTAACTCTTCCTTTATCCAAGAACTACCTCTTCACCAAATCAGGAGGAAAGATTAAAGGCAGGATCTGCCCATTAATCACAGTCAAAGGACTCATACTCAAAGATCAAAGACAGGATCAGGGTCACACGAGTCCACATTAAAGCTCAAATGATGCACTGGGCCCTTGGCCAGAATCAAAGTGCTCACAATCAAACATCAAAGACAAGCCATCATAAAAGGAATCCGGATTAAAGATCAAAGGTAAGCTACAGATCAAACAAATCATTATCATAAAGCAAAGATAAAAGGCCGGATTGGGTCCTTGATCATGATTAAGAGTCAGGCTCAAAGATCAAAGGCAGGCTTGGTCCTTGATCAGGATTAAGAGTCAGGCTCAAGATCAAAGGCAGAAACAAGATTATAAGAGTCCAGATCAAAGATCAACAGCAGGATCTACCTGTTGATCAAGATCATATGAATCTGAAGAAAAGATAGATAGGATCAGGATCAAATGAATCAAGATCGAAGCTGACTGAGAGACAGAATCTGTTCCTAGACCTCGATCAAAAGCCAAGATAAAAATATCTAGGACTTTGACTTTTTCTCCTCTGACTGAAATCTGTTCCTGTGGTTTAGAGAAATCCTGCTGGTTTTGTAGTGTGAACTAAAACCTGCTGACTTTAAAGGAACATGTAACATAAGTATTAGTGATGTTTATACTTTTTTTTGGTGATTGGAGCAAAATGCTGGAAGAAGATTTCCTGCAGGTGAGACCAGGTTGAGATGGTGTCGGGGTGACAGATGCCCTCCTCCTGCTGCGCACACTCTGGAAATGGAAATGTTAAATATTTCACTTTGCCTGTGGCCTCGTCATCGATCCTGGCTGACAGATTATTTCAAAGATGATAAAACACACTTCAGCGTGTGAATACGTTCACGCTTTCCAGTGGATAAAATGCAAAACGAGCTTTCAGGTTGAAGAATATCTTTAATTCTTGCCGCATGGTTGGAGTGTTAGAACACACGACTTATGGCCTCTGCAGAAGATGAAGAAGAAAACCTTTGCAAATGTTATCCACATTCCAGCTCCTCCACAACCAGCACAGTGTCCACGTTCTCCACAGTGTTCCTTCATCTCTCTGTTTGTCAGCAGAACATCTGAAAACATCTGGAGCAGAGCCCAGTCAGCTCTGGTGCACAGGAGGCATTTGGGTCGAGGCTCATGTTTCTTTTCATATTTCAATAAATTAACTTCAGTAGACTTCAGGACTGCTGAGCCAAGGCTGAGTAACGCACATCCTTATTACCTTCCACCAGTGATTCCCAAACTACAGCCATGAAGGTACTGCGGGGGGGTCGAAAGGAGTCATTAAAATAAAATAATTAATTTTGCTACATACGTTCAGGGACAAAACTGTAAGCAGATTATGTTATTTTGGCCAAAAGTTATCTTCTCAAATGAATAAACAGTCAAGACCTTGCTGCACATTTGAGCAGCGTCTGTCGCCATCTAGTGGCTGATGAGAGCATTTCAGGGCTTCTAGTTCATTTCATAGTTGAAACCCCAAAATTCAGTAAAATAGCATTTATAAATGTCAGAAATTTGTGTTTTTTATTATTATTTTTGCCATGTAGAGCTTTGGCCTCCCATTATTAATGTGTAAAAACTTTTTGAGACTTTTATGTTTCTTGATTTTTAAGATACAAAAGTTTGCCGGAAGGATGGAATTTTCCTGACAAGCACAACTTACAGCTGTGAATAAAGTTTAAAATGAGCTGAATTTCTTTAACACAGTAAGAAGTAAAACAAAGTAAAACATGATAAATTTACTGCATTTATATAGAGCTTTTCCATCTGCATCAGATGCTCAAAGCGCTTTACAATAATGCCTCACATTCACCCTGATGTCAGGGTGCTGCCATACAAGATGCTCACTACACACCAGGAGCAATGGGGGATTAAAGACCTTGCCCAATGGCCTTTAGTGATTTTCCAGTCAGGCTGGGATTTGAACCGAGGATCTTCTGGTCTCAAGCCCAGCGCCTTAACCACTAGACCATCACCTCCCCCGTGATACTGATCCCACCTCAGTTTTGTATTTATCACCATATTTTTTCTCCTTTTTTTCTTTGAAAAGTGAGCTACACATTGTTCATTTTTTCTATCACGGCTTTGTAGGAACTCTTCATTCCTGACGGGGGCTGGATGGAAATAAACGGTCTACAGCAAACAGCTCAAAGTCTGGGAACGGCTGCTCGA
The DNA here is from genome assembly GCF_902500255.1 of Thalassophryne amazonica. NCBI lineage: Eukaryota > Metazoa > Chordata > Actinopteri > Batrachoidiformes > Batrachoididae > Thalassophryne > Thalassophryne amazonica. Next base: position 3,832,119 of record NC_047103.1, read on the forward strand.
GCCTCATCAACTGTACAACTATAAAAAAAATCCTACAGTTGTAACCACATGCATGATGGTAATTTGGCTCTGGAACATCAGGTGGCCTGAAACCAACCATCTGAAGGAGAAGGAGAACCTGAGAGCTTGGTCTGTGGTGGAGATACGTGCTCTCTGAGTGCCCCTCCAGTTTCAGCTCAACCTCATACACAAAAAAACAGAGGAGGAGCAGGAGGAGGAAGAGGTCACGGGTTTGACCATTGTGCATGGTAAAACTCAAAAAAGGGTTTGTAGATTATAAAATTTGTGTGTGTGTTTAAGGAATAGTTTTTGTGGGTGATCTGAAGCTTTTTTCCTTTAAAATCATCACTTGATGAAAATATAAAGATCATCTGATATTGATAAAAAGGAGGTCAGAGGTCACAGTGTGAGTGTTGTCCTCCTTTATCACTTTGTTTTTTTTTTGTTTTTTTTTCCCCTCCCTGATAAACATTTTATCACTCAGGTCATTTTGTGAAGCAAAAATGCTTTTTTTTTTTTTTTTTTTTTCAGCTTCTGGTTTATATCATTTAGAATAACTTTAGGTTTGGATGTTTTGGAGCTGATCCTCTCTGACCCTGAACCATCCCTTAGTTATGCTGCTATAGACTTAGACTGCTGGGGGGTTCCCATGATGCACTGAGTGTTTTTTCTCTTTTTGCTCTGTATGCACCACTCTGCATTTAATCATTAGTGATTGATCTCTGCTCCCCTCCACAGCATGTCTTTTCCTGGTTCTCTCCATCAGCCCCAACCAGTCCCAGCAGAAGACTGCCCCTCCCTGAGCCTGGTTCTGCTGGAGGTTTCTTCCTGTTAAAAGGGAGTTTTTCCTTCCCACTGTCGCCAAGTGCTTGCTCACAGGGGGTCGTTTTGACCGTTGGGGTTTTTACGTAATTACTGTATGGCTTTTGCCTTACAATATAAAGCACCTTGGGGCAACTGTTTGTTGTGATTTGGCGCTATATCAATAAAATTGATTTGATTGCTGACCTTATTTACAATTTCAATTTCAATTTATTTTTATTTATATAGGGCCAAATCACAACAGAGTTGCCTCAAGGCGCTTCACACAGGTAAGGTCTAACCTTACTAACCCCCAGAGCAACCGTGGTAAGACAAAACTCCCTCTGAGGAAGAAACCTCAAGCAGACCAGAATCAAAGGGGTGACCCTCTGCTTGGGTCATGATACAGACACAAATTACAGAACAATTCACAGAACGAATATACAGGAAATGCTGTTGGTGCACAGGACAGGAGGGTCTCCAGCACAAAGACCACACCCATCTCTGGATGGAGCTGCAAATTAAATAGAGAGAAAAAACAGAATCAGGCATCAGAAAGACAACAAATACTGTATAATTTGTCAGCATTAAACAACAAGAAGAACAGAAGAAATATTAAGGAACTACCTGCAGTGAAGCAGCTGTGCTGTAGGCGGTTTGACTGGTCACACTGGACGGAAACCCGCACACGTGCTGCACTCTGCATCTGATGTCCGACACAAAGGAGCACAGCACTCCCTGCAGGTCGACGTGGGCACAGCGCTGCACTGTCTGCAGGCGGATGCAGCTCAGAGGATATCTGCACAGGACCTGGTTAAAGAGCTGGTCTGCAGGTTGGAGACTCACTTACATCATCACAGAACATTTGTCCTGCCGGCTCAAAGAATGATCTGATGACATGCATCTGCTTTGATTAAAGCTTTTACAAAGTTCTCCTGAAGGGCCAGGTCAGGTCCAGACACACATGGTGGTGCTGTGAACTGCTGAACCACCCGGGTCTGGACGTTGACCAGTCACGACCTGCGTGGTGAATCACACTCAGGATACCAGGTCACATGATCACAGTAATGACCCAAAGATCCTGTCATCTTAGGTGACTGGTTTGAGTTAAGAGTTCAACTCTGACAAACATGTAGTGAGACAGGAAGCACCTCGAGACTTGGACCTTCACTCTCCTGAAAACGCATCAGCATTTCCAAACACCTCTGACCTTTGACCTCATGACCCCTTAAGCGTCTCTGGATCTCAAAAGCGAAGGACACAAAGACATGCATGGGTTGCTAAGGTTAGACCTTACTTGTGTGAAGCACCTTGAGGCAACTTTGTTGTGACTTGGCGCGATAAATGAAAATAAATTGAAAATTGGAATGAATGTCTCTCCTGAGAGACATGAACATCTCTTCAGGTTTGACACTTTTACCTTCCTGAACATCCGTTAGGATCACAAAGGCCAAAGCATCATCATCTGTGAAGTCCAGGTCAGACACAGACCCCGATGTCCTCAGGTTGCTTTGGACTTTTTGTTTCAGGTCTGTGTGCTGGCAGACTTCTTATATTTTCTATGGACAGATTCTACGTGGCTTGTAGTACCGTGAATCTTGCTGAGATGGTCCTTGAGGGAGGAACTGAACTTGCTGAGATCCAAACTTGTGCTCAAGAAGCCTCAGCTTTATTTTCCTGCTCAAAACACAAGAGGTTCTGGTTCTTGTTGTGTGGAAATGAACAGCTGATTGAGCTGAGACATAAAAACCTGAAATATTATCTGCTGAATTATTATTTTTAATAGCTTTATGTGGAAATATAGATATTCACACTGACATGCTGAAATCTGTGGAATTGCAAAGTTTTCAGTGGGGTGTATGTAAACTTATGGCCTCAACTGCAGGCTGCAGAGACAAGATTTTGAACTTCACGCCAACGTTCACAGAGTACTCACAAAACCAGAACGTGGTTAACAGATGACTTCTGGGGCTGGAACCAGGACTGCTCTGTTCACTAAGCACGTCTCACTAAGTGAAGGAGAAAACCAGCTGAAACTTTTTTTTTTTCTTAACTACTCGTGGCAAAAAGACAACCTTGTGAAGAACATTATCGGGTGGATTTGTGTTGTCATGGCAACGCTCTGACCTCCAGCATGGTGCTGGTTTTAAGCATGTTGTGTCTGAGAGGAAACGTGAAGAGTCGGTCTCCCAGCAGTTTGAAGTAAACGCTGCAGTACACCTCATCCTCCTCCTGCAGCTCAGGGAGTCTGTAGCCATACTGAAAAAAACAAAACAAAACACCATGAGAGGTCACAGGGTGGGGACTTCAGAACCCTGGACGATGACTGTGATCCATTTTTCATTTATTGTCACTTTAAATGGAAGGAGCTGCTGAACACCACGCTGAAAGCTGATTAGCTGTGTGTGAGGCGTTCAAGTACCAGGCAGTTCCAGTGGTTCTGCAAGTCTCTGTATGTCCTGAAGGGGGAGTCTTTGGGCAGCCGGCGGCTGATGCTGATGATCTGACCTTTCTTCATGCTGAACAACACACACATAAAAACAGAAACAAACCTGTCAAAGGTGAGCCAGCGTGCACTCTAGCTCCTACTGCGGGTCAGCACCAGGATAACACAACCTGACAGCAATTTCTTTTTTTGGCAGGATGTGTCAGGTCAGGTCTGGGAACATGTGCTGGTACCATGTGCCCCCACTTCCACCCCCACTAAGGAACCTCCTAGGTCCTGGATGACAACCACTCAGGCACACAACTAGTCCATCCCCACCTCTGCAAGTAACCATCTGTCTGCTGCAAAGAAATGTGGGGGCGTGTCCTTGTCCAAGTGAAAACGTGGGCGTGTGCCTGACCTTCTCAAGTCTCTGGGGTCATCAGTCCTGAGACACCTGGTCCTGGATCATGGCGAGGAGAAACTCCCCACGTGGACTAAATGTGGTGTCTGATGTTCCCTCACAGTGTCAGTGATCCTCCTCATCTGAGTCTCACAAAGGAACTGTTAACTTTTATTTATTTTTATAAATATTTTTAAATATATTTTAAATATATTTATGACCCCCACTGTTTATTAACTGTGGGGGGTCATAAATATAATTCATTTGAGCATTCTGATTCTCCGTTATGCCCATGATGCTAAGTACTGTCAAGGTCATAAACTGGAAATCAGCTATGTTATATTGTCACCGTCTATCGGCCTCCTGGCCCATACTCGGATTTTTTAGATGAATTTGGCGCGCTCATCTATAGTCTTTCAACCAGTGCAGACAACATTTGATTATTGGTGACTTAACATTCATATCAATAAGCCCTCTGATCCCCTTTGGTAAATCATTTATGGAAATCATGGATGCACTAGGATTTCAGCAGTTCTATCATGATTCAACACACATCAGTGGTAATACTCTGGATTTGGTTCTTGCACGTGGCCTTGCGTCACAAATATCGACATCCTGCCTCTTGCATCAGCGGTCTCTGACCACTCGCTTATTAGGTTTAAAATTACGCTGCCACGTTTAGTGGAGCAACAACCTTGCCAATCATTGCAGCGACGTATTAAATCTTCAACTTTGACCGAACTCGAAGCAAGACTACCAGAAATCTTAACTTCAAGCTTGATGAATTTAGCGCTAAAAACCACACTTGATAAGATTGCACCTCTTCTATTAAGGCCATGCCCTTCCCAAGGCACAGACAACCTTGGTTCAACAGGGTTGGAACGGAAAATGGCGTAGTTCCAAACTAGAGGTGTTTCACCTTGCGGTGGCGTGAAGCTATTTTAGATTATAAGCATGCTTTATTGGCTACGCAGCAGGCGTATTACTCTGAACTGATCGACAAAAACAAGCATAACTCAAAGTTTTTGTTTGATACAGTGGCATTTCTTATTCATGGACAGCCACCTGTTGGTCATTCTCCCTTTTCAGCACAGGACTTTCTGGACTATTTTGAAAAGGAAAATAGAAGATATTAGGTTAAGCACATCTCAGCATACTTTTGTCCAGTCATTGTATCCAGCTACTGAGTGGGGGGACTACTACTGAGGTTGCTACCTAGATTCATGGAATTTAATAGTATCTCACTAGGTGTGCTGACGATACTCGTGATGTCTACTACAAGCACAACCTGTTTATTTGATCCTATACAACAAAACTGTTTAAGGACCTGTGGCCCACTCTTGGGCCAACTGTGCTGGAAATGTTAACCTTTCACTAAACCCTGGATCTGTTCCAAATTGTTTTAAATCTGCAGTGGTTAAACCACTACTCAAGAAATTAATCTTGATCCTGGTGTATTGAAATTATAGGCTGATATCAAATCTATCATTCTGCTCTAAAATTCTGGAAAAGTGGGTTCAAGGCAGCTCGTGGGACTATCTTATGAGAATGACTTTTTGAGCACTGCAGTCTGCTTTTAGAAAACATCATCCACAGAAAACAGCATTTATTAAAGTAGTTAATGATCTTCTGCGAGCAATGGACTCGGATACTACTACACGTACTGGTGTGCTGGATCTCAGTGCTGGTTTGACACCGTTGATCATCCATATTATACTTAATAGGCAAGAAAACTGTTTCGGGATTACTGGAACTGCTCTTGCGTGGTGACGTCTATCTGTCTGGTCGTTCCAATGTGTTTTCTGTGCGACACTACCTCTGATTTAGAGGCATGAAGTTCGGGGTTCCACAGGGATCCGTTTTTGGCTCCCCTGCTTTTTTTCCCTGTATATGGCACCCCTCGGGAACATTTTGCGGGCATTTTGGGGTGCTTTTCATTGCTATGCTGATGACACTCAGTTGTATATGCCGATAGCTGCTGGAAATCCTGTCCACATAAAATCTTTACAGGACTGTTTCGTAGCAGTGAGAAGTTGGATGTCTAGCAACTTTGTACTTTTGAACTCTGATAAGACTGAAATGATGGTTCTTGGTCCAGCAAGACATCGGCATCAATTTGATCAGCTAGCGCTTAGCCTAGGTTCATGTGTTATACATCATACTGACAAAGTGAGGAACCTTGGGGTAATTTTTGATCCTACGTTGTCCTTTGACCTCCACATTAGGGACATTACGAGGACTGTTTTCTTTCATCTAAGAAATATAGCAATGATTTGTCCCATCTTGTCTACGGCTGATGCTGAGACTCTGATTCATGCATGTCTCCTCTAGAATGGACTATTGTAATGCTTTGTTTTCTGGTTTATCACATACTCAGCATCAGGGGTCTTTCAACTGGTTCAAAATGCTGATGCCAGACTTCTGACAGGAGCAGCAGGTTTGACCACATTACACCGGTTCTGGCATCACTCACTGGCTTCCAGTCCTTTTGAGATCGGATTTTAAAGTATTACTTTGGCCTATAAACTGTTCACGGACTGGCGCCCCCCTATCTGGCCGGCCTGGTTGAGTCCTATGTGCCGGCTAGGGCTCTGCGTTCACAGGGTGCAGGACTATTGTGTGTTCCCAAGGGTGAATGAAAAAGTCAGCGTGTTTCAGAGCTTTCTATCACCGCGTCCCAGCTCTGTGGAATGATCTGCCTGCGCTGATACGACAGTCTGACTCTGTGGAGACTTTTAAAGCTAAAGACACCATTTGTTCTCCCTGTTTTATCATTAGTATTTTATCTGGATATGTGTCTTTTTTTATTCCTTTATTTATTTTACTTCTTTTACTTTTTATGGTTAATTTTTTTTTTATTGTGTTTTAATCTATTTCATTTTATTCTGCTTTTAATGATGTTTGTGAAGCGCCTTGAGGCGATTACTCGTGATTTGGCGCTATATAAATTAATTAATTATTATTATTAATTATTATTATAATGGACACAAAGTCATTCCAGCAGGAAAAAAAGTTCCTCCACAGAGACCTGGGACCAAAGTCCTCACATCAGGACACTGAGTCCAAGTCTGACAACCAGACAGGAAGAGAGGAAGCACCAGGACCCCAAAGACCTGGACCGTCATTCTTCTGCAAATACTTTAGTATCACCAAACACCTCTGACCTTTGACCTCATGCTTCCATAATACTTTAAAATCAAATTTTCTCAAATGAGATGCTGGTATTGTTAAACATATCACAGCAGCATGAAAAATTTAGTGTTTTTTGCAGTGGGTCCAGCAGGTTGGTGCTGTTTTACCTGGGCAGAACGTGACACCAGACAGCTCCTTCCGATGTGCAGGACTGAGTCCAGATTACTCCAGAAGTTCCTCAGAACCAAAGGAGGCAAAGTCAAAGTCCTCCAACTGAACAATAATTACAGTAAAATCAAGAATTTGACAGCAATTTAAAACACACACAAAATCACAACAAATCAAAGTGGACGTTGCAGGAAGAATCAAACTCGAAGCAGAACGGTGAAGCGTCAGGAGCACAGGGTTTCTCAGGTGGACTTTGTGTTCTTACGGTGGCTGGAGGAAGTCGAATGGCGTGAGCTTAACGCTGATACATATCTGACGGTCAGTGCTGCTCAGCTCGGTGCCTGAAACACAGACAGACACTCGGGTCCAAAAGTATTTGGGCACATTCTGTGTTTCACTTCTCGACCACAAAAACCAGAGACCTCCAGCTTTAATTTGAAGTTTTATGTCCAGATCAAGTCAAAGAACCAACAACCAGTAGAGGGAAGCACCTGATGTTTCAGGTGTAATGTCACCAGGCTGCCAGAAGGTGGTGCCAGACAGCAGGCTGGACACGCTGGCGTCAAACATAAATTGTGGTCCTATCCACCTTATTCCTGAGGGCGCTGCGTAGAAGTGATATGGGTGCGACTTCCTGTTAGTACACGGAAGCAGCAGGAGCCATTTGTTAGTAGCAGTTTTCATTTCCCGGATGGTTTATCTGAAGGTTTATTGTTTTTTTTCTAGATGAGCTTCAGCTCCCATAGCATTTAAAAATGTCCTTGCGCAACTGGGAACATGTTGCAATGTCACAGTTGGAGTAACAACCAGACAAAGGTAAATCTGCTACAACAGCAATGTTTTTTAACATGCAGCCGGACTGAGAGTTCCCACCGCTGACCGAGAGATGAGGAGCCCAGACGGATGTGGCTGAAAACCTCAGCTTGTAAGAACACATAAAATGTTATACGTGTGCTTTTCACTTTGTTGACAAAAAGCCCACAGAGAAACCCCTTAGTTTGTGGCTGGAATGTGACAGGACACCGGAGAAACTAACGAGGACTGACAGCAGAGTCACCAGAACAACAGGTATGATTTCATGTGTCTGGAGGACAATCACTGTAAAAATTAATCATTAGCAACAACATATACTCTCCTTTTCTGAAGGGTTAAAATTAAAATGTGTTTGGACTGCTGGGCAGTATGAACCTAAAAATGCTTAACTTCAGTACAAACATAAAATGTTCAACAATGCAGTATTTTAATCTGAATTTAATATTGTAGCTGTTATTATGTAGGCAGGTTTTCTCATGGTTTCTGGAGCACAGAGGTGATGCTGGTACCAGTGGGAAGTTGTGGGTTGATGGAAGGTTAATGGTGTAAATAAAGTGTTGTCATGAAAAACCCTAATGCATCACTTCTTGATCATCATGTCCTTTATTGCTGCCCTCAGATGTACCAGATGAGATGGATCAGGGTGAGGAGGTTGGTTTGCAGTAACGAAGTCGTCATGTTGGGCCCACAGATGGAAAAGATCAACGTGTTGAAAAAGGCCCACCACCATGTGTGAAATGCATCCACCAGGGCCCCCACACCCTGGAGCTGAGTGATGCAGACTCCCGTCCATATGCAAGGCCAAATTATAAGACTTGATGAAACTAAGACAGAACTTTGTCATGGCTAACTTGGAACACTGATTAAATATCAGGTCAGGTCAGCAGCACAGTGGGACTGTGGTAGACATTAACACATGAAGGATCTCACTGTGCAATTGCCTTATCAAAAAAAAATCAAAGCAAACATTGCCAAAAGCTTTTAAAGAGCATCTTGCAAACACAACCTGTGTAACTGACTGCACAAAGACACTTTTCAAAAAACAAAAAACCTGGATTCAAGAAGTGAGTCATACAGACACGATTAGGCAAATAACACAGTTCAGTATTTAGGGGCTGTTTACCCGTCTGGAATAATCATGTTTATTTCTGACAGTTATGGTGGAAATGTGACATGTACCGAACACAGATTTTTTTTAAAGATTTGAACATATGTTGAAAATATATTGAAAACACTGTTTCTTGTAACAATAAAAAAAATAAACAACTGAAGTGTCTTATTTCCATCCTTCCTTACTTTCCTTCACACAGCACTCTTTTGTTGTCTGTAATCACCCTGAAACGTGATGACTGTTTTTTAAGAGATTCAGATATCTGGGGCAGAAGCCAAACCTTCTTTGCAACAAATTCATCCACTAAGGTTGGAAGCAGCAGGTGTCCAGATGACCAGCTGGAGGAACATCAGTGTCAACTGGACCTGGAGGATGTAAAAATATGGCTTCGCGTTTATTTTAATGAAGGCTCACGTGTATTCTGTTACATTAGTTCATAGATATAATTAACTAAAGTTACCCACCTGGAGATCTGCGCTGACCTGCGCTGCATGAACACCTGCTGTTGTGTTTCACCTGATGCTGAAACTCAAACCCAGGCTCAGTGACGTGGGATTTTAAGAAAGGAGCTAAAAATGCTCCCGTATTAGGCCACTTTCTTCATGTTGCCCTCATGCCTCTCTGTATTTGTAGACAGCAGGGTTGTAATGTTGTCTCCTTTGAGCCGTGACAGCTGCTGTTTATGTCTCTAAGCCTCATAGAAAGTGCGTTCATGCAAACAGTTAACATGTAAACAAACGCCAGATCCAGTTCATAAGACATCCCACCCATAATTCACGCAAGCCTCATGGGGGCTCAGAATAAGGTGGATAACCAGCAGGAGGCAGGAAGTGTCAACATTGTGCGTTGACTTTCTAAATGGTATCATAGCAGGGACGGGAGGTGACCTAGGTGGAAAATCCACCAATCAGTGCTGAGACATTTGCCGAATAGATGAAATTTGAAATAATGGTCAAAACAAACATCACATAAAACAGATCGGAAAATCTGTTTATGAGTTACAGAAGGAATAAACAGACGTGAAAAGTGATCAGTAAATAAATAACCTTAAGCAGACTTACTGACGGCGCTGAGCTTCCTGCTCTCTGTCAGGAAATCTTTTCCTAACAAACAACAAAAACACATTTAACAACATGAAATCTCCTCATAAAGCTCTTATTTATTCAATCAACCACTCAGACAGGTTGAACTGCAATAACAGGCCACGGGCGCATTCCAGAAAGCAAGCTCAGAAAAACAGCACTTAATGTGAACACGTGACTTGAATAAGTCAAACAAATGAGATGAAGCTAAAGCGGTTCCATCAAGGCCGAGCCACGTTCACGCAATCAAAGTAAGTCGAGACAGGTTCAGCCAGTCAGACTAATTGCGTGTGCACATCATTCACAGGCAGCCCATGAGGTCAAACACAGATCAACTGGATTCACAACGACAAAATGTCATACAAAGAGCGAGCAGCCAACATTCACAGCCTCAGAGCCGACACTTATCATGGAGACCTATGAGGAAGTCAAACATCTAATAATGAAAAGAAGTGACATGGCAGCACTAAATAAACTGAGAGAAAGGCTGGCAGGAAATTTCTGATCGACTAAATGTGTATGATTAACATACCAATGCAATGCATTCTGGGTAAAATGTATTGCTAAATAAATGTGTCCCTATTCTGCAGATTGCAATGCTTTATGCTACTGCTGTGGTGAACATGTTGAAGTTTCTTAGATCTTGCTAAAATTATGTCCGTAGGTGTTTTTGATGTCTAAATTATGAAACAACATGACCACCATGAGTGAGTGGTTGGGTTGGATTATGGGCTTCAAATGCCGAGCCTCGTGCTGTTAGAATGTAGTGATGTTGGAACAATCAAAATTTCTCCTGCGTGTTCACAAAAAACAGACAATGTAATAATTTTTTTTTCTGGAGTCTGACTTGTGCTTTCAACCTTCAAACTAACATATCACGCCATAAACAAATTAAAACTTTTATGGAGTGGATACGTTTAGTTTAAATAACCTTAGTGTTTTTCATAGTGTGTTATGGACTGATACCTTAGTTTACAGTTATTTAAACTAAGGTATCACTCCATAAAACAAATTTAAACTTTTTATGGAGTGATACGTTAGTTTAAATAACTTAGTGTTTTTCATAGGGTGGTTTATGGGCCTGATACCTTAGTTTAAAGTTATTTAAACTAAGGTATCACTCCATAAAACAAATTTAAACTTTTTATGGAGTGATACGTTAGTTTAAATAACTTAGTGTTTTCATAGTGTTGTTTATGGACTGATACCTTAGTTTTAAAGTTATTTAAACTAAGTACACTCCATAAAACAAATTTAAACTTTGTTATGGAGGGATACGTTAGTTTTAAATAACTTAGGGTTTTCATAGTGTTGTTTTATGGACTGATACCTAGTTTAAAGTTATTGAAACTAAGGTAATACCTCCATAAAACCAAATTTTAAACTTTTTTATGGGAGTGATACGTTAGTTTAAATAACTTAGTGTTTTTCATAGTGTTGTTTATGGAGTGATACGTTAGTCTAAAGTTATTTAAACTAATGTATCACTCCATAACAAATTTAACTTTTTTATGGAGTGATACCTTAGTTTAATAACTTAGTGTTGTTCCTAGTGTTGTTTATGGAGTGATACCTTAGTCTAAAGTTTATTTAAACTAACGTATCACTCCATAAAACAAATTTAAACTTTTTTATGGGAGTGATACGTTAGTTTTAAATAAACTTAGTGTTTTCATAGTGTTGTTTATGGACTGATACCTTAGTCTAAATTATTTAAACTAACGTATCACTCCATAAAACAAATTTACACTTTTTTATGGAGTGATACGTTAGTTTTAAATAACTTAGTGTTTTTCAAGTGTTGTTTATGGAGTGATACCTTAGTTTAAAGTTATTTAAACTAACGTATCTGTTGTGGCTGGCGTGCCTGGCTGGCTTTTGTGTGCTTCTGTTCTGTCTTTTGGTTTTCCCTCCCAGGTGGTGCGCATTTGGGACTGAGTGGCTGTGTAGCTGAGTTTATCAGGACCTCACCCTGATCACCTGAGGCTGATCACGTGCAGCTCGTCAGGACTCACAGCTGTGGTGCATCTACACGGATTGGAACATGGTGGCATTTAAGTCGGAGTGCACAGTGTGTGTTTGCCCAGAGGACTCGACCTTGTGACCAGACGGGTGTAGATCGTCATCTCTAGAGCCATCTTCCATCAGTGGATGCAGAGAACGTCCAGGTTGATGCATGGTCTGTGAAAGAGGAGGGGGTGAGGTCTCACGCTCGTCAGCACACTTCCTGAGGTACGTTAGATTTTGTGACTAACATTTATACAGTCAGTAAATGTGGTGTCCCTCACACCTTATTATATTGAGCTGTATGTTAGTCGTTTAAAATCAGCTTCCACTGCAGTGGAGTTTTGTGAACAGGGTGTTCTATGCCTGCAGGGTGGGAAGCTGATTTGCAATTAAGCCAGGAAGTGTTTGCTGTTTGTACACCTTTGAGTGGTCCTCTGTGTGTGAGTGTGGACTCACATGATTTCTTCTTTCACAGACTCGGTTTGGCGCGGCCACCTGGGGGTGTCAGCGGAGTCCTTGGGTCGAACAGTTTTCTGGCTCCGGACCGTTAGCGCTGCTGGGAGCGCACCGCAATCCACCACGCCAGACCGCGCACTCTTTTGTTGTTTCGTATCACTTCACTGTTATGTTTATTAACTCTGTTATCCTTTGTACCGTGCTCTGCTATTTCATACTGGGTCCTTCAAACGCTGGTCGGTTCTCCGGGCTGCGTCCGACACCAAAGTATCACTCCATAAAACAAATTTAAACTTTTTTATGGAGAGATACGTTAGTTTAAATACTTAGTGTTTTTTCATAGTGTTGTTTTTATGGAGTGATACCTTAGTTTAAAGTTATTTAAACTAACGTATCACTCCTAAACAAATTAAAACTTTTTTATGGAGTGATACGTTAGTCTAAAGTTATTTAAACTAACGTATCACTCCATAAACCAAATTAAAAACTTTATGGAGTGATACATTCATTTAAACAACTTTAAACTAATACGCATATCAATATCTCTATATACAAAAAATTAAATCTTTTATGGAGTGATACATCAGTTGAAGATGGAAAGGGACAACAAGTCAGACACCAGAAAAACTTCAATTATTAAGTTGTCTGCTTTTTGTGAAGCAGGAGAAATTTCTGGGATTGTTCCAACATCTTTCGGCATGTGCATTGGTAATCCATTCCATTTTATTTATTCAACAGTGAATATGGTTTTGTCTATTTGACTCTTTTACTTCTTATAGAAGTGTTTTTTCTTTTCTTATTGCTCCATAATGCCAGATCAAATTAGATCAAATTCCTTGTATGTACAAACTTACTTGGCAATAAATTTGATTCTGATTTTGATTCAAACTCAAATCAGATTACAAGGCCAGAGACTTCAAACCTACAAAAGATGAGCTCAAAGCTGCAAAGAGTGGCACTTAGCTCTACTGGACTTATTTTTACTGTTTTGCATATTGTGCAATAAATAAATTCATTAATTAGGATTAACTAACTAATTAATAAGAAGGAAAGGGAAAAAACACAGGGCGCTCTACAGGGCTCAAGGGTCGGTTTGCACATTCATGATAAGTTTATGGCACATAAATCTCCCTCTGATATTTCACAGCAATGGAACCCTCGCTTAGAAAGTTGCAGCTTGTCAAAATACGTGAGGATTTGGCTTAATCGTGTTTTTGGAGCCTCAGGTCAAAGGTCAAGCGCCTCATTCGAACCTGACCATCTACAAACACGCAGCGTGAACTTTACTCTGAACAAATCTGCTGAGTCATGGTTGTCACCACCGCTCCGAGGGCAAGAACATGGGCACTATGCCACGGCCCCACAGCCAACAAACATCTGACTGATCGCCCACGTAGGACGAATCCCGATTATCAGCCTGCATAATGGCTTCTCCGTCTGTCAGGATCATAGGTCATCCAGTCATCAAAAGAATCAGTCCTGGACTAAAATCGAGATTGTTGTCACTTCACAGTTACGCTATAATTATTTTTTTTCCATTCAGATTTTATCTGTATTTTTTTTTTCCTTGCCAGCTTTTTGGGGTTTGTTTGTTTGGGATTTTTGCATGTGTTTTTATTTTACTTTTCTTTGTTTAACTAACTAGTAAGAGCATTGAAGATGGTCATGGCTGGGTCTTCCAGCATGACAATGACCCCAAACACACAACCAGGGTAACTAAGGAGGGGCTACGTAAGAAGCATTTCAAGGTCCTGGAGTGGCTGTCCAGTCCTCCAGACCTGAACTCAATAGAAATCTTTGGAGGGAGCTGAAACTCCAAACCTGAAAGATCTGGAGAGATCTGTATGGAGGGGTGGACCAAAATCCCTGCTGCAGTGTGTGAAAACCTGGTGAAAAACTACAGGAAACATCCTGAACAAAGGTTTCTGTAACCAAATATTAAGGTCTGTTTTTCTATTGTATGAAAGACTTAATTTCATGCAATAAATTAAAATTAATTAATTAAAAAAATGTGCGATTTTCTGTTGTTGTTTTTTCTAATTCTTTCTCTCACAGTTGAAGTGAACCTATGATAAAAATTACAGACCTCAACTTCTTTGGAGGTGGAAAACCTGCAAAATTGACAGTGGGTCAAATACTTATTTGCCTCAGTGTATGTCAGGACAACAGTACGACAAATACACCACTTCAGTCACATATCAGCAGAAATACACCATAGCAACCACTGTGTGGTCATTATCACGCGCTTTCTTCTTTTGTTAGAAAATATGTGATTTTAGCCATGTCACACCCTGTTATGAGACAGTGATTGTGGTACAGTGGTAGAGTTGCCATCTGGTAATAAGGCGGCGTGGGTTCAAATCTTGATGAATTTTTTTTTAACCAGGGGTTGTTTAGCTGCGTGGTTCTGTTTGCACCCCCCTTTATGGTATTATTTATATCAACCAGTGATATTAAGGAATTATACAGCTGGTTTTTATTTCATTTTCCTCTAATCAGCATGTGATGTGGTGCAGCTCGTCCCATGGAACACATGCGAGGCAGCTGCAGCAGCGTGAGCTGCTGTTCCTGCTTGACAGACACCGTCACGTGCACAAACCGTCGACCCAGCGTCGTGCCTGCCTGCCATCGGCACAATGGTTTGGGTGTGTGCAAATTCAAAGCGTTTTGCGCTGTTTCAACACCGTATTTGTCCAAATGTCGCCCAAACTTCACACGTGTGAAGGGACCATTAAATGATCTCAACTTTCGGGGTCTGACTTATTCTGATCCCAGATAAGGAGCATGACACGCTGCGGCCGATTCTAAAACTCTGCACATTTTGCGGTTGATTTACTAAGAATAACTGCGTGAATGAAAGCTGGTGGTAACGTGACGCACAGCAGTATGTAAATGAAGATTTTGGCATGAGTTAATGACCATAAGCACAAAATGAAATTCAATCAGCCAATTGCAACTACGCACAAAACATACAAACATACACAATTGAACAGAAAACGCTATTTACTGAAAATTCCACAAATGAAAAATGAACGTGCCTTGAAAAGGTTTGTTTCCTAGTTGACGGAGGTGCCAGGTTGGGGGCCAAGCCCGGATTCAGCACTGCTGCTGTGGAAAGTCCCTGTTGCCTAAAACTGTCAGTTTTTCCATTATGGAGCATCAGCATCATTTTGGAGCGTCAGCAGCGGTTCACCGATTATCACCTTGTTTCTGCTTAAAACTGCTTTAGAATATTTAAGATCACAATCAAATACAATTTTATTTATATAGCGCCAAATCACAACAAACAGTGCCCCAAGGCGCTTTATATGAAGCAAGGCCATACAATAATTACGGAAAAAAACCCCAACTGGTCAAAACACCCCCTGTGAGCAAGCACTTGGCACAGTGGGAAGGAAAAACTCCCTTTAAACAGGAAGAAACCTCCAGCAGAACCAGGCTCAGGGAGGGGCAGTCTTCTGCTGGGACTGGTTGGGGCTGAGGGAGAGAACCAGGAAAAAGACATGCTGTGGAGGGGAGCAGAGATCAATCACTAATGATTAAATGCAGAGTGGTGCATACAGAGCAAAAAGAGAAGAAACAGTGCATCATGGGAACCCCCCAGACAGTCTAAGTCTATAGCAGCATAACTAAGGATGGTTCAGGGTCACCTGATCCAGCCCTAACTATAAGCTTTAGCAAAAAGGAAAGTTTTAAGCCTAATCTTAAAGTAGAGAGGGTGTCTGTCTCCCTGATCTGAATTGGGAGCTGGTTCCACAGGGAGAGGAGCCTGAAAGCTGAAGGCTCTGCCTCCCATTCTACTCTTACAAACCCTAGGAACTACAAGTAGCCTGCAGTCTGAGAACGAAGCACTCTATTGGGGTGATATGGTACTATGAGGTCCCTAAGATAAGATGGGACCTGATTATTCAAAACCTTATAAGTAAGAAGAAGAATTTTAAATTCTATTCTAGAATTAACAGGAAGCCAATGAAGAGAGGCCAATATGGGTGAGATATGCTCCCTTCCTTCTAGTCCCCGTCAGTACTCTAGCTGCAGCATTTTGAATTAACTGAAGGCTTTTCAGGGAACTTTTAGGACAACCTGATAATAATGAATTACAATAGTCCAGCCTAGAGGAAATAAATGCATGAATTAGTTTTTCAGCATCACTCTGAGACAAGACCTTTCTAATTTTAGAGATATTGCGCAAATGCAAAAAAGCAGTCCTACATATTTGTTTAATATGCGCATTGAATGACATATCCTGATCAAAAATGACACCAAGATTTCTCACAGTATTACTAGAGGTCAGGGTAATGCCATCCAGAGTAAGGATCTGGTTAGACACCATGTTTCTAAGATTTGTGGGGCCAAGTACAATAACTTCAGTTTTATCTGAGTTTAAAAGCAGGAAATTAGAGGTCATCCATGTCTTTATGTCTGTAAGACAATCCTGCAGTTTAGCTAGATGTTTTACTTTGTCATCTGATTGTTAATAATCACATTATTCCCTTCCTTTAATCGGTGTGGGTGTAGAGAGACAGACTCAGACGTGCTGCTCCTGCGCTCTGATCTCTTCCTCCATCTTTTATGATGAAATAATGCTGAATTTATGTGGAAATGATTGTTGTACAAAAGCTTCAGATATCTGTTGCTGAGACAGATGATGACTGTAGGCAGTTTGAAGCAGAAACAAGCTGATAATTGGTTAATTGCTGCTGACACTCTGAAATGACGCATGCGCAGTGAAGGCAGGGGACCGATTTTTAGGGGGGACCATTCAGACTGCAACACCAGGTATTAATACATCCTCTTCACATTCAGACAACGGGACAGGATGTGACATACGATTAGTATCATACAGATTTGTGTAGGTTTTATTAGTAGGTGGAGCTGTCCGTGGTGTTAACCTGCTGTGTCAGGTGAGACGCCTATAATTTACACCGAACTCGATATGTGAGCCGCCCAGTGAGCGTCAGGTTTCCTGTGGGTCTGACACGATGCGTATGTAGGAAGAGCTGCATGTCACTCGTACGTTCTCACACCACATGAAACTAAACCATCAGGCAGTTGGAAGTAAAACAAAAACTGTCTATTTTTTTCTGTTTTGTTTTTTCTGGGTGAGTTTAGGACGAACATTGATACTGTTGTTTCAATAAACACGTTTGTGTTCTGCATGAATGTGTGAGGCGTACCGGAGACGAGGTAGAGTCCGGCTTTGTTCCAACTGGGACTCAGTCTGGTGATCAGAGAGTAGGACAGACAACACTGCAGGATGCCCGCAACACACCCTGAGGACCATCCAGCTACAAAGAGACACACGAGACAGGAAGAATTCAGGAAGATTAGTTCCCACTGCTGTAAAAACCTGTGTGGGTACTAGTCCCAGTAGTAATTAATGAGTGTAATTTAAACACTTTCACTCCTTTATTATGAAAATTTACACTCACCATGAAATAACAACAAACCTGCAAAACAAAATTCATGTTTTCAGGTATTTTCATCTAATAAAGTCATCACTGACACTGACCTGCAGGTGGCACCTCTGTCCAAATGCTTGAAGGATGCCCTTCTTGAAAAATGTCATCTGTGGAAAGAGAAGAAACAAATAATTAAATGTTAAAATTAAATTTCCTGTGTTTCAGGGTGTGTTTCATCAATGACTTGTTTTTTGTTTTTGTTTTTTGGTGAGGGCTGAAGAGATCAACATTAATAATGGTCAGACAAGAAGAAAATACGGTGCATCTGGAAAGTATTCACAGCGCTTCACCTTTTCCACATTTTGTTACAACCTTATTTCAAAATGCATGAAATTTATTTTTCCCCCAAAATTCTACTCGCAACACCCCATAATGACAACATAAAAAAGTTTTTTTTGAAATTTTTGCAATAAAAAAAATAAAAACCTAAGAAATCACATGTCCATAAGTATCCACAACCTTTATTCAATACTTTGTTGATGCACCTTTGGCAGCAGTTCCAGCCTCAAGTCTTCTTGAATATGATGCCACAAGCTTGGTGCATCTATCTTTGGGCAGTTTGGTCCATTCCTCTTCGCAGCACCTCTCAAGCTCCATCAGGTTGGATGGGGAGCGTCGGTGCACAGACATTTTCAGATCTCTCCAGAGATGTTCAATCGGATTCAGGTCTGGGCTCTGACTGGGCCACTCAAGGACATTCACAGAGTTGTCCTGAAGCCACTCCTTTGATATCTTGGCTGTGTGCTTAGGGTCACTGTCCTGCTGAAAGATGAACCGTTGCCCCAGTCTGAGGTCAAGAGCGCTCTGGAGCAGGTTTTCATCCAGGATGTCTCTGTACATTGCTGCATTCATCTTTCCCTCAATCCTGACTAGTCTCCCAGTTCCTGCTGCTGAAAAACATCCCCACAGCATGATGCTGCCACCACCATGCTTCACTGGTTTCCTCCAAACATGACGCCAAACAGTTCAATCTTTTTCTCATCAAAGCAGAGAATTTTGTTTCTGCTGGTCTGAGACTCCTTCAGGTGCCTTTTGTCAAACTCCAGCTGGGCGTCCATGTGCCTTTTACTAAGGAGTGGCTTCCATCTGGCCACTCTACCACAAAGGCCTGAATGGTGGATTGCTGCAGAGATGGTTGTCATTCTGGAAGGTTCTCCTCTCTCCACAGAGGAATGCTGGAGCTCTGATGGAGTGACCATCGGGTTCTTGGTCACCTCCCTGACAAGGTCCTTCTCCCCCGATCACTCAATTTAGACGGGCAGCCAGCTCTCCTCCCAGCCTTTCTATGTGGAAATGGTAAATGGACTGCATTTATATAGCGCTTTTCCATCTGAATCAGACGCCCAAAGCGCTTTACAATAATGCCTCACATTCACCCTGATGTGAGGGTGCTGCCATACAAGGTGCTCACTACACACCGGGAGCATTAGGGGATTAAAGACCTTGCCCAAGGATCTTCTGGTCTCAAGCCCAATGCCATAACCACTAGACCATCACCTCCCCCAGTGTGGAGTTTGCATGTTCTCCCCGTGTCTGTGTGGGTTTCCTCCCACAATCAAAAACACGCTTATTTAGGGTCTGTTCCTGGCAGGGTCTGGCAGCGTCTCCACATCTGGAGTTGTTCCCCGGGCGCTGGACTGTGGCTGCCCACTTGCTCCTAGTGGTTGGATAGTGTCTAGCTGTAATTAGGATGGGTTAAATGCAGAGGACAAGTTTTGTTGTATGTATGAATATATATATATATATATATATATATATATATATATATATATATACACACAATAACAATAAAGTTTCTATTCTGTTCCATTCTAAGACGAGTCCTGGTGGATCTGAACTTCTTCCATTTACAGATGATGGAGGCCACTGTGCTCATTGGGACCTTCAAAGCAGCAGAAATGTTTCTGTTCCCTTCCCCAGATTTGTGCCTCCAGGCAATCCTGTCTTAGAGGTCTACAGACAGTTCCTTTGACTTCATGCTTGGTTTGTGCTCTGACTGTCAACTGTGGGACTTTATATGTAGACAGGTGTGTGTCTTTCCAAATCATGTCCAATCAACTGAAATGACCCCAGGTGGACTCCAATTAAGCTGCAGAAACATCTCAAAGATGATCAGTGGAAACACTGACAGGAGGCACCTGAGCTCAATTTAGAGCTTCACGGCAAAGGCTGTGAATGCTTATGTACATGTGATTTCTTAGCTTTTTATTATTTTTAATAAATTTGCAAAAATCTAATTAAAAAATGTTTTTTGTCATTATGGGGTATTGTGTGTCGAATTTTGAGGGGAAAAAATAATTTTATCCATTTTGGAATAAGACATAAAATGTAGAAAAGTGCTGTGAATACTTTCTGGATGCACCGTATACTCTGGTTTCTTCTTTGTCCATTTTTAAGTGAATTTCAGAGTCTTTGGAGCCTATAACCACTAAAAGCTCTGGTGGTGATGATCACTCATTGCACACGGACATGCACATGCCTTCGTGAAGTAAAACCTGAGTATGTCTCTTACAGCCATGACCACCGTGATCTCAGAGAAGGAGTCCAGAGCAGGAGAGGCCAAAAGGTCAGCGAACAGCAGCACCAGCTCTCTGCAGGAAAACACAGTTACTCAACAGCACCTCCACAGGACAGTGTGGGTCAGCTCACTGCCAATTTGTTAGGCAAACAGTTATGTGAGGTAAAGCACAGAATCGGACAGTGTAAAACAGCTGTAATGACGTGCACCTGCAGGTTTTGATCTGTTTGCTCCTCATGTCTTCATCCCGGTCCTGCAGGGACACGGTGACATAACAAAGCTTCTTCAGGTCGGGGAGCGCAAGGAAAAACAGCGAGGTCTGGTCTGCGACGCTCATCCTGCACACACCAGGCATCAAGACTTTAATCTTGAGCCCGACTGATATATCTGCTGACGATAATATTGTTGACAATAATATCGACTGATATGAGCCTTTTGTGAAAATATCAGTATCTGGGTTATTGTCAGAAATGAAAACTTCTATTTTACAGAATAAACAATGTAGAAAAAAACTGTGGCTGTTGGAAATGGTGACATTACATAGTTTGTCCAGCAGAGGACATTGTTTACAATGCTGTCAAGCATTGCTGTATGACAGGTTTATCTTTATCTAAGGGCCCATCACCCCTTGGCTACATTAGCTAAAAGAGACAGAGGCAAAGCAACCACCTGCAGTCAAGTTTCAATCAGAGTGGACAGAAACAGAAACAAGTGCACACTATGCCGCCAGCTATGTGGCGCCAATATATATATATATATATATATATATATATATATATATATATATATATATATATAGATATAGATATAGATATATATCAGTAACGTACATTTTTTTACTCCAGCAGATTCAGAATCAGTTTCAGTATCGGTATTGATATTGGTTTGATTGGAACAGCTAGTTTTACAAACCAGCTGTTCCAATCAGCTGTTTGAGCTCATTAAATGATGATCCATATGTGACCCCTGGACAATCAAGCTTCTGTAATGTGCCCAAAGGCCAAAAGGTCACAGCATCCCACCTACAAACATGAATGATGATGCATATTGTTCCCGCACACAAATTTAAACATGACTCGGTTTCACTCACAGGAAAGTGGAAGAAACAAAACATGGAAGCTGCCAGCGTTTAGAATTATCACTTGTTTTCTTTTTATAATTTCTTCTTTCATGGTTTGAATGTTAACAGCAGACCCGAGATGACAGAACACAAATTATAGTTTTAGTCTCAGAACAATACGTCTTTATTTCTCAAGATATCAGTTTCTATGAACCGCACAACTTTATTCTTAAATCTGTGTATTTCAAATCAATGGTTATGATTTCATGCTCAAAATTTGATGATTGTTCTGATCATGTTTTTGACTTCATGTGGTTATTGATCTTGGACCACATTAATGTACGGTACAATATCAATACCACCTTCATTAAATTATTTCAGTTTTAAAATAACGCATTTTGCTTCCAAACATATAGTTACTCTTATAAAAAAGTACCACTTTTTCTTCAAATAATTTCACAATCTTTTATTACATCTTCTGTTCTAAAATAAATCATAAACTGTTAAAATATTTAACTTCATTTTACAAAACTGGCCTCAACAGATTTATGCCATAAATTAAGCACTTATGAGAACGTTAAAGTCTGACTTACCTCTTTTTGTTTGTTAACGTGCTAAACAAGCTAACGGAGCTAAGCTAGCTCACTGAAATAATGAGATTTTCTTTAAAACGCCGATATGGTGCTTCTATCAAACCTCACATTTTAAGCAGACAATGAAGGTTTGTTTGAAAATGTTTGTGTTCATAAAATAATAAAATAAAAATATATTAATCTTGCGACAAAAAAAGATTGTGTGAGAACATGAGCTCACAGTCTGCATTAATTTACGCAAACGAAATATTTCAATCAAACTTTTTGTGTTTTTAACATAAAACACAACAAATGCACAACGTGGAAACAAATAATTTAAATACATTTTAAAAGGGGCCTATTTGTGTGCCAATGAGAAGTTTGTGAAATGTATTATTATTTTGTGATGTATTCAGGGTTTTTTTTTTTTTTCCTTTAATAAATTAACATTTTAACTGTCAAATTTTATCCATGTCATTGTATATTTCACGTCGCTTTAGTTAAGGTGTAGTAAGTTGCACTACATTGTGTGTATGTTGTCATCATTAATTTCTGGAGAGCCATTTGTGACATTCATGACACTCGAGTGAATGATGATAAAAGGTGACAGCAGGTCACATCACTGCAGCCCTCTGACACACAGGAGCAACATTTAAACTGAAAAAACACTCACACGCGGTGTGTGCTGACTCGCTCAGATTGTAATTGAAGTGCACAGTAGCCGCAGCCGCTATACTATGTAGTAAAGTGTGATGCTGCTACCTGACCTGAGTACCATGTGAACTGTGAAAAGAAGGGCTCCAGTGAGCGGATCGTGATCTAATATATAAGGCTGACAAATGTGTGTGTGTGTGTGTTCGTGCACATATGCTTTCAACCTGAGGGCTCCAGTGACCTCCCCCTTGGTGCCCCCAGTCACCATACCAAGCTTGGTGTTCATTACTGTGGCTTTGCATAGAGAACGACACACACACACACACACACGCACGCACACGCACACACGGTCATCTTTATTTATTGGATGACTCTGTGAAATTACAATTTCATCTGACAAATAACTGAGTGAAATTACATGATTTTAATCTAACTAATAACTTGGTGAAATTACATGATTTGAATATGACTAATAATTTAGTGAAATTACCTTTTAATCTGACTAATAACTCAGTGAAGTTACATTTTAAACTGACTAATAACTCAGTGAAATGATATGATTTTAAACTTATAACACAGTGAAATTACATGATTTTAATCTGACTAATAATTTAGTGAAATTACCTTTTAATCTGACTAATAACTCATTGAAGTTACATTTTAAACTGACTAATAACTCAGTGAAATGATATGATTTTAATCTTATAACACAGTGAAATTACATGATTTTAATCTAATAATTTAGTGAAATTACCTTTTAATCTGACTAATAACTCATTGAAGTTACATTTTAAACTGACTAATAACTCAGTGAAATGATATGATTTTAATCTTATAACACAGTGAAATTACATGATTTAATCTGACTAATAACTCATTGAAGTTACATTTTAAACTGACTAATAACTCAGTGAAATGATATAATTTTAATCTTATAACCCAGTGAAATTACATGATTTTAATCTGACTAATAACTTGGTGAAATTACATGATTTGAATACTCAACAAAAATATAAACGCAACACTTTTGGTTTTACTCCCATTTTGTATGAGATGAACTCAAAGATCTAAAACTTTTTCCACATACACAATATCACCATTTCTCTCAAGTATTGTTCACAAACCAGTCTAAATCTGTGATAGTGAGCACTTCTCCTTTGCTGAGATAATCCATCCCACCTCACAGGTGTGCCATATCAAGATGCTGATTAGACACCATGATTAGTGCACAGGTGTGCCTTAGACTGCCCACAATAAAAGGCCACTCTGAAAGGTGCAGTTTTATCACACAGCACAATGCCACAGATGTCGCAAGATTTGAGGGAGCGTGCAATTGGCTGCTGCCGTCTCCAAAGGCGTTTCAGAGAATTTGGCAGTACATCCAACCAGCCTCACAACCGCAGACCACGTGTAACCACACCAGCCCAGGACCTCCACATCCAGCATGTTCACCTCCAAGATCGTCTGAGACCAGCCACTCGGACAGCTGCTGAAACAATCGGTTTGCATAACCAAAGAATTTCTGCACAAACTGTCAGAAACTGTCTCAGGGAAGCTCATCTTCATGCTCGTCGTCCTCATCGGGGTCTCGACCTGACTCCAGTTCATCGTCGTAACCGACTTGAGTGGGCAAATGCTCACATTCGCTGGCGTTTGGCACGTTGGAGAGGTGTTCTCTTCATGGATGAATCCCGGTTCACACTGTCCAGGGCAGATGGCAGACAGCGTGTGTGGCGTCGTGTAGGGTGAGCGGTTTTCTGATGTCAGTGTTGTGGATCGAGTGGCCCATGGTGGCGGTGGGGTTATGGTATGGGCAGGCGTTTGTTATGGACGAACAACACAGGTGCATTTTATTGATGGCATTTTGAATGCACAGAGATACCGTGACGAGCTCCTGAGGCCCATTGTTGTGCCATCCAAGAACATCACCTCATGTTGCAGCAGGATAATGCACGGCCCCATGTTGCAAAGATCTGTACACAATTCTTGGAAGCTGAAAATGTCCCAGTTCTTGCATGGCCGGCATACTCACCGGACATGTCACCCATTGAGCATGTTTGGGATGCTCTGGACCGGCGTATACGACAGCATGTACCAGTTCCTGCCAATATCCAGCAACTTCACACAGCCATTGAAGAGGAGTGGACCAACATTCCACAGGCCACAATTGACAACCTGATCAACTCTATGTGAAGGAGATGTGTTGCACTGCATGAGGCAAATGGTGGTCACACCAGATACTGACTGGTATCCCCCCCAATAAAACAAAACTGCACCTTTCAGAGTGGCCTTTTATTGTGGGCAGTCTAAGGCACACCTGTGCACTAATCATGGTGTCTAATCAGCATCTTGATATGGCACACCTGTGAGGTGGGATGGATTATCTCAGCAAAGGAGAAGTGCTCACTATCACAGATTTAAACTGGTTT
This sequence comes from Thalassophryne amazonica, assembly GCF_902500255.1. Lineage (NCBI taxonomy): Eukaryota > Metazoa > Chordata > Actinopteri > Batrachoidiformes > Batrachoididae > Thalassophryne > Thalassophryne amazonica. The sequence goes on from NC_047103.1 coordinate 3,857,212, forward strand.
GTGAACAATATTTGAGTGAAATGGTAATATTGTGTATGTGGAAAAAGTTTTAGATCTTTGAGTTCATCTCATACAAAATGGGAGCAAAACCAAAAGTGTTGTGTTTATATTTTTGTTGAGTATAATTTAGTGAAATTACCTTTTAATCTGACTAATAACTCAGTGAAGTTACATTTTAAACTGACTAATAACTCAGTGAAATATGATTTTAAACTTATAACACAGTGAAATTACATGATTTTAATCTGACTAATAATTTAGTGAAATTACCTTTTAATCTGACTAATAACTCAGTGAAGTTACATTTTAAACTGACTAATAACTCAGTGAAATGATATGATTTTAAACTTATAACACAGTGAAATTACATGATTTTAATCTGACTAATAATTTAGTGAAATTACCTTTTAATCTGACTAATAACTCATTGAAGTTACATTTTAAACTGACTAATAACTCAGTGAAATGATATGATTTTAATCTTATAACACAGTGAAATTACATGATTTTAATCTAATAATTTAGTGAAATTACCTTTTAATCTGACTAATAACTCATTGAAGTTACATTTTAAACTGACTAATAACTCAGTGAAATGATATGATTTTAATCTTATAACACAGTGAAATTACATGATTTTAATCTGACTAATAACTCATTGAAGTTACATTTTAAACTGACTAATAACTCAGTGAAATGATATAATTTTAATCTTATAACCCAGTGAAATTACATGATTTTAATCTGACTAATAACTTGGTGAAATTACATGATTTGAATACTCAACAAAAATATAAACGCAACACTTTTGGTTTTACTCCCATTTTGTATGAGATGAACTCAAAGATCTAAAACTTTTTCCACATACACAATATCACCATTTCTCTCAAGTATTGTTCACAAACCAGTCTAAATCTGTGATAGTGAGCACTTCTCCTTTGCTGAGATAATCCATCCCACCTCACAGGTGTGCCATATCAAGATGCTGATTAGACACCATGATTAGTGCACAGGTGTGCCTTAGACTGCCCACAATAAAAGGCCACTCTGAAAGGTGCAGTTTTATCACACAGCACAATGCCACAGATGTCGCAAGATTTGAGGGAGCGTGCAATTGGCTGCTGCCGTCTCCAAAGGCGTTTCAGAGAATTTGGCAGTACATCCAACCAGCCTCACAACCGCAGACCACGTGTAACCACACCAGCCCAGGACCTCCACATCCAGCATGTTCACCTCCAAGATCGTCTGAGACCAGCCACTCGGACAGCTGCTGAAACAATCGGTTTGCATAACCAAAGAATTTCTGCACAAACTGTCAGAAACTGTCTCAGGGAAGCTCATCTTCATGCTCGTCGTCCTCATCGGGGTCTCGACCTGACTCCAGTTCATCGTCGTAACCGACTTGAGTGGGCAAATGCTCACATTCGCTGGCGTTTGGCACGTTGGAGAGGTGTTCTCTTCATGGATGAATCCCGGTTCACACTGTCCAGGGCAGATGGCAGACAGCGTGTGTGGCGTCGTGTGGGTGAGCGGTTTTCTGATGTCAGTGTTGTGGATCGAGTGGCCCATGGTGGCGGTGGGGTTATGGTATGGGCAGGCGTTTGTTATGGACGAACAACACAGGTGCATTTTATTGATGGCATTTTGAATGCACAGAGATACCGTGACGAGCTCCTGAGGCCCATTGTTGTGCCATCCAAGAACATCACCTCATGTTGCAGCAGGATAATGCACGGCCCCATGTTGCAAAGATCTGTACACAATTCTTGGAAGCTGAAAATGTCCCAGTTCTTGCATGGCCGGCATACTCACCGGACATGTCACCCATTGAGCATGTTTGGGATGCTCTGGACCGGCGTATACGACAGCATGTACCAGTTCCTGCCAATATCCAGCAACTTCACACAGCCATTGAAGAGGAGTGGACCAACATTCCACAGGCCACAATTGACAACCTGATCAACTCTATGTGAAGGAGATGTGTTGCACTGCATGAGGCAAATGGTGGTCACACCAGATACTGACTGGTATCCCCCCCCAATAAAACAAAACTGCACCTTTCAGAGTGGCCTTTTATTGTGGGCAGTCTAAGGCACACCTGTGCACTAATCATGGTGTCTAATCAGCATCTTGATATGGCACACCTGTGAGGTGGGATGGATTATCTCAGCAAAGGAGAAGTGCTCACTATCACAGATTTAAACTGGTTTGTGAACAATATTTGAGTGAAATGGTAATATTGTGTATGTGGAAAAAGTTTTAGATCTTTGAGTTCATCTCATACAAAATGGGAGCAAAACCAAAAGTGTTGTGTTTATATTTTTGTTGAGTATAATTTAGTGAAATTACCTTTTAATCTGACTAATAACTCAGTGAAGTTACATTTTAAACTGACTAATAACTCAGTGAAATATGATTTTAAACTTATAACACAGTGAAATTACATGATTTTAATCTGACTAATAATTTAGTGAAATTACCTTTTAATCTGACTAATAACTCATTGAAGTTACATTTTAAACTGACTAATAACTCAGTGAAATGATATGATTTTAATCTTATAACACAGTGAAATTACATGATTTTAATCTGACTAATAACTTGGTGAAATTACATGATTTGAATATGACTAATAATTTAGTGAAATTACCTTTTAATCTGACTAATAACTCAGTGAAGTTACATTTTAAACTGACTAATAACTCAGTGAAATGATATGATTTTAATCTTATAACACAGTGAAATTACATGATTTTAATCTGACTAATAACTCATTGAAGTTACATTTTAAACTAATAACTCAGTGAAATGATATGATTTTAATCTTATAACCCAGTGAAATTACATGATTTTAATCTGACTAATAACTTGGTGAAATTACATGATTTGAATATGACTAATAATTTAGTGAAATTACCTTTTAATCTGACTAATAACTCAGTGAAGTTACATTTTAAACTGACTAATAACTCAGTGAAATGATATGATTTTAATCTTATAACACAGTGAAATTACATGATTTTAATCTGACTAATAACTTGGTGAAATTACATGATTTGAATATGACTAATAATTTAGTGAAATTACCTTTTAATCTGACTAATAACTCAGTGAAGTTACATTTTAAACTGACTAATAACTCAGTGAAATGATATGATTTTAATCTTATAACACAGTGAAATTACATGATTTTAATCTGACTAATAACTCATTGAAGTTACATTTTAAACTGACTAATAACTCAGTGAAATGATATGATTTTAATCTTATAACCCAGTGAAATTACATGATTTTAATCTGACTAATAACTTGGTGAAATTACATGATTTGAATATGACTAATAATTTAGTGAAATTACCTTTTAATCTGACTAATAACTCAGTGAAGTTACATTTTAAACTGACTAATAACTCAGTGAAATGATATGATTTTAATCTAGTAACTCACTGAAATGACATGATTTTAATGTGACTAATAATTTAGTGAAATTATATTATTTTTATTTAATATTTCTGTTCTTGTTGCATGCTGAGACAAAATCCAGGTAAAAGTAATTCTGACTAAATTTAAATATTTGCACTTTAAAGTTGTCACCATCAAACAAATGGTGAATTCAAACTTTTGTGATTCTTGTTTTGAGTTCATTTGTAAATTGTCACATTTTGTGTTGCAACATTTTCAGTGTTGTTCAAGAATTTAAAAGTGTTACAAAGTGACAAAAGTGAACTTCTGCAGGAAGGTTTAAAAGATAAACCCGCACATGTGATGACGAGTTTGAGCTCTGAATCTGTTAAATCAAAGAAACGTAACATACGCTCAGACAAGAAAGGCCACGCCCTCTTTGCGTGAGAAGACGTTTCCTCGACAGATGAACTTTGGCCTTGTGCTTCAGACAAACAGCCAATCAGGGAGTCGGACAGTCAAAGCAACGTAAGAAAGCAACCAATAATGATCCTGGGATAAGGATGAGGCGGGATCACTAGTCGTGACGCAATGAAGCTTTGTAAAACTTCCTGAAATACTAATGCAAAAGGAGCACGACCTTTCAAAATAAAATAGCGCCTCATTTCTTGCAATTGGCAGAATACAGGGAATTTACATAAACACACACGCACACACACACACACACACACACACTCAGTTTCTCAAGTGCTGCAATCAGGGAATCCATGGATCCACAAAGATAACAGTATTGTCCAACTCCAAAGTCAGGGGCAGTCAACCTTTACTCAAAGGCACCCAAGCTGCTGGTTTCCACAACCCGACCCAGCACCCAGTCCAACGTCCACTCCATTGAACAGACAAGGAACCAATACACATCCCTGAGGAATGGTCTAGTGGATACGAGGTCTGTCCAAAAAGTATCAGACCTTTTTATTTTTTTCAAAAACCTTATGGATTTGAATCACGTGTGCTTGCATGAGCCAACCTTGAACCTTCGTGTGCATGCGTGAGTTTTTTCACGCCTGTCGGTTGCGTCATTCGCCTGTGAGTAGGCTTTGAGTGAGCACTGGTCCTCCCCCCTCGTTGGATTTTCATTGCGAGGAAAATGTCTGAACGATTGGAGCAGCGCTGAATCAAATTTTTTCCAGAAACTGTGAGAGACAGCCAGGTGGAAACCATTCGGAAGATTCAAACGGCTTTCGGTGGCTTTTCAGTCGAGTGAGTATCTGAGGAATTGTGTAAGAGCTGGACATGTCACAACATGTCCTTTGAGACTTCCAACTTCCGCACGTCTTTCATTACAAAATCTCCTGTAACAGTGGAATGTGCCGAAAAAGTGCTGATGTCCACCTCTTCTGCAATTTCTCTGGTAGTCAGACGACGTCCCGGATCAACATAGCGTTCACTTTGGAAATGATCTGGTCGTTTCAGTCTGTTGATGGCCGCTCAGAGCGCGGCGCGCCCTCCGCCATTGTGCGCCGTCTTTAAACTGGTTGTAACACTCCTTAATCTGTGTGATGCCCACAGGATCGTCACCAAAAGCCATCTGAATCTTCCGAATGGTTTCCACCTGGCTGTCTCTCACAGTTTCTGGAAAAATTTGATGCAGCAAAGCTCCAAATCGTTCCACCTCGCAATGAAAATCCAACGAGAGGGGTGGACCAGTGCTCACACAAAGCCTGCTCACAGGCGAATGATGCAACCGACGGGCGTGAAAAAACTCAAGCATGCGCATGAAGGTTCAAGCTTGGCTCATGCAAGCACACATGATTCAAATCCATATGGTTTTTGAAAAAAATAAAAAGGTCTGATACTTTTTGGACAGACCTCGTATAGCGTTGGGCTTGAGACCAGAAGATCCTTGGTTCCAATCCCAGCCTGACTGGAAAATCACAAAGGGCCCTTGGGCAAGGTCTTTAATCCCTTATTGCTCCCAGTGTGTAGTGAGTGCATTGTATGGCAACACCCTGACATTGGGGTGAATGTGAGGCATTATGGTAAAGCGCTTTGAGTGTCTGATGCAGATGGAAAAGCGCTATATAAATACAGTCCGTTTAGAAAAGCTTCAGATATCTGCCGCTGAGATAGATGATGACTGGAGGCAGTTTGAAGCAGAAACGAGGTGATAATCTGTGAACTGTCATCGGGGGAACTGATTTTTAGGGGGACCGTTCGGTCAGCGACACCGGTTCAAATCCCACCCCTACCTCATTTCTCCATGTAATGTGGAGTTGCATCAGGAAGGGCATACGGCGTAAAACTTGTGCGGCGACCCCGAGTGAAAACAAGGGAGCAGCCGAAGGGACTTCCTATGTTATCACATGATATATGATATGATATGCAATATAAAAACTACATAGAATGTTCATAAATTGGAAACTGTAGATTAGTACATCAATTGTTGAACATTTCATGTAATATTTTCCACCTTTTTAATTTTGTGTCACAGAAAGTCTGAGATGAAGCCTTTATTTTGAAACGTCAAACCGGATGCAGGGTGATATTCCGGCTGCGCGAGTTTCTCGGTGAAACAGAATTCCTTTGAGAAACTGGACTAAAAGTCGCTCCATTTGTGCGAAGTCACGACTCGTCAGACGATATAAACGCGCTCAGGTCGCAGTTGAGCCGCTTTTTGTCCTTTTTAAAAATTGGTTAAAGCAAAGAAATGGGCGAAAAAGAGTTGCAGAGCGCAGCTGGAGTGAAGTATTACCGGCTGTCGGAGGTGGAGGAGCACAACACCTTTAAATCCACCTGGATCATCATCAACCACAACATCTACGACGTCACAAAGTTCCTGGAGGAGGTGAGGAAGTCAGCGCAGGAAAGAAAGACTTGATGATTTTTAGACAACATAACTAGGATAACATGCAAAAAATATGTGTAAGTTTGAGTTCAGAATCCCTATGGTCCTCAAAAGGTTCCCTGTGGAACCTTGTCCAGCACGCTCGGAAGGTCGCTGGGGATAAACTGTCTCACACAGCTTTGCACATCAGTTTCAGGCTCGGCTTTGATTTCAAGCTGGGAAAATTGAACAATACTTCTGAAATTGTGCAACAGGTTGAGCACTTCCAGATGTTTTACACAGTTGTGAAATTCTGATGATGTTTCTGGATCCTCCACTTATAGAAATTTCCTTCTTCCCAGGCCGTGTGGAGCACATGGTCCATGTCCCAATTCAGGGGCTGTATCCTTCAAAGGCTGTGTCCTAAGTAGATCAAGCCTTCTGGGACTGCACTGGCTGAACAGGCCATTGAGCCCACAGAGTGTTAACTTTTTCCGGCCCACCCCCTGTTGCCTAGCAACCCTGACAGCTGCAATTTGACAAGCTACCTGTAATTTAGGAATTATTTATCAGTACTTATTTATGATTGTACATTTAGATTGTCTTTTTTTGGGTGGCATGGGAGGCACTTTTGTGCAGTGATTCGTGGGATTGATTGGGCTGTAAAAGACACGTCTGTTTTCTGGATGTATTGTTTTCTGGATATGAAGGCTGCACACGCCCTCCGCCTGACAGTGAGCGTTTGACACAAGTATGGGCCTTGTCGCCGCACTATGTGGCCTACAAAGGATGCAGCCCCTGAATTGGAACTCTTCTTCTTCTGGTGGCAGACGGTGATTCTGCCGTGTAGCATAAAAGTGAAATTATAAAATAAGACTGTCGAAATCTCGTTGCCGTGTCTCTGCAGGCGCATTAAAGTGGAAATGTCAGATTTGTATTCCACAAACTGCAGACCGCCGTCAGTTTGTTTAATGATGATATTTTAACTCCGCGCGAGCTCTCCGGCAGCAGCGTTGAGCAAACAGGTGTTTATCTTCTAGGGTGGAACTTTGACCTTTGTCTCGACAGCCTGGATGAACCTGTGGTGAGGAGGAGGTCATGTGATCAGCGGCGTCCGTTAGCAGGATGAGTCAATAAGTTTTCAGTTGAGTGAAATGAATTTTGTCACGACAGTTTGATTGTTGATCAGTTTCTGAGAAGCTGATCAACAATCAATCAGTTTCTGAGAAACTGACCAATAACTGATCAACAGGATCACGAGGGTTCAGCCAGACTTCAAACATCTCATAATGTTCTAAAGATAAATAAATAAATAAATACATCAACAGTCATTGTCTGTACTGGAGGTCGTTGACCTTTGGTTCAGTTTGCTGATTAATTATTACCGATCAGTAAACACCTGGTGACAGATATTTATCTTGATTTTAATAAAACATAAGTAAATACATTTGTCTGAGGGGGCGTGGCCAGTGTCAGGTGGACCTGTGCAGGTGACACACTCGACCCTCAAATTCAGATAAAGTAAAAGTGAGGTCGGAGGTCATTGATGGGGTCCAACAGGTTGTGTGTTAAAGCTCACACACTCATGTTGATGATGTCATCACCAGGGGGTGTGTAACATTCAGACGTACAGCTGATGAGTAAATCTGAAGGCGTCATTTCAAACTGACGGTGGCAGTTTTTCTTAAAAACCGGTTGGAAGAAACTTACAGTGTACTTAACCATCAGTTTGCCCCGTTTGGATGGGGTGACATGATTCAGCATCCAATAGCAATAACGCAATATAGTAACGGGCCAGTAATAAGCCATTAACTGTGGTGGAAATCATCCGTTGAGCCATTGGTCAAGCAAGAGGACAAATCACAATACTTAGTATAGTAAGGTAGTTACCCCAGAACATTCAATAGTAAGAATTTAAAGGAAGCACATTCATCATACAACACAATTCAACGTTTTCCATCAGATACACATCCGTCGAACACCATTTCTTTATATAAATATTTAAACTGATTGATATTTGGACATCGTTGGAGTTTCTCAGGTCGCTTATTCCAATTTTTTTGGCCACAAATAGAGACACAGAAGCATTTCCTGGTCATCCTTGCGCCCACAATTTTTAAAACCATACAAACCCCTTAAATTATATATTCCTTCTCGTTGTATAAAATATCCTTGAATTCTGAGAGGTACTTGCTTAATATATATATATATATATATATATATATATATATATATATATATATATATATATATATATATATATATATATATATATATATATATATATATATATATATATATTATTTTTTACTTTATACATCAATCGAACAGTCTTAAATGAAATTATGTCACGAACTTTTAAAATCTGTGATGTAATAACTGTGGATTGGTATGATCCTGATTACCCGCATTATAAATTTTTCTTAATGCCCTCTTTTGAAGGTTGAATAATGGTTGTACTGTAGTTTTGTAGTTATTGCCCCATACTTGCACCAAGTCAAGTAAGGTGCAATCAATGTGCAATACAGAGTATGTAGTGATTTATCATCAAGAATGTGCTTTGCCCTGCTTAATATTGCCGTACTTTTTGATACTTTCTTTTGACTATATTGAATATGTGCTTTCCAGTTGATTCTGTCATCGATGACCCCACCTGAAGACTTGTTCTCTTTGACAGGTTCCATATTTACCCCTTGTATGTTTAATTGTATTTGTCCATTTTTTTATGGTTTCCAAATAACATTATTTTAGTTTTTAGACCAATTTAGTGACAGTTTGTTCATATTGAACCATCTCTTCAACTTTATCATATCTGATCCCAGATCATCTAGTAATTGTTGCAAATTATCCCCTGAACAAAATAAGTTTGTAACATCCGCAAAGAGGACTGTTCTAAACAGATCCGAGAGTTTACATAAATCATTGATATACAATATGAATAACTTCGGTGCTAACACAGAACCCTGAGGAACTCCACAAACGATGTCCGGATATGAAGAACAGCAGTCCCCAAGTTTAACAAACTGTTTCCGGTTTTGTAAATAGCTTTTAATCCAATTCAAAGCTACTTCTCTGATCCCATAAAGCTCCATCTTTTGAAATAATATGTTGTGATTGAATGTGTCAAAAGCCTCTTTTTTATGTCAACAAATAATCCTATCACTATTTTCCTTTGGTCCACATGTTTATTAATCTCTTTTATTGCATCTAAACCCATATTGACTGCCATTAAGCAAGTTGGGTTGTTCAATAAATTTACCCAATCTGTTATTGTAAAGTTTTTCCAATATCTTTGAAAATTGTGACACTAGAAAGACACAGGCCTACGGTTAGTAAAAAGATGCTTGTCACAGATTTGAATAAAGATATCACTTTCTTCTGGTCTGAAGTGTAACATGGTTCATATATATATATATATATATATATATATATATATATATATATATATATATATATATATATATATATATATATATTATACCACCACACAGTAAATGCCACAATCACAGCAGTAATTGTCAAAATCATCATCAGGGTGCGAAGTTTGCATTCTGCTCTGGCAGCAAAGCTCTCCATGGCTAAAACAGTGTTTTGAACAACCTGTTGATATTTCTCTCCTTCTGTCCCTGTTTTTTTTTTTTCTTCTTCTTTCAAGGGACAGAGAGAAACTACAGTTCTGATCTTAAAGATGTCTTCTTTCTTTGGTGACAGTTCAAAAGGTGCAGTTTGTCTGGGCTTAGGGGCTGAAGGTGACAGTTCACAGTCTCAGTTCAGTTCAGCAAGGGACTGAGGGACTCTGGAACTTTTTTTTTTTGTTATTTCCCTTCAGCTGTAGTGCATAAATCTGTACTATCATCAGTATGTGTAAGGCATGCTGCAAGTGGAATTAAAATAATGTGTCATGTACTCTGTCCTGTGCCCTGCTTTTGACGTTTTCTTCAAACACAGGTGCACAGGAATAGAACAGGATTCTCGTCTCCCGTTCTCAAAGATGCAGTTTCGTCTGCTTCTGTCTCCTGATCTGGTCATGTCAGTGCTGTATTTCAAGCTTGTAGTACATCTGCTTCTGATTCTGGTTCAAGTTGACAGGCCTCTCCTTGGTCACAGCTGGTTACTCGTCTGCTTCAGGACCCTGGTATCTGCTTCAACCTCTGGTCTTTGTCTTTTTTCACTCCTGGTCACTCTCTGTCTCTGTTATGACGAGCTTCCAGCCGTTGCTGGGCCCATAGGCCATCAGCCGACACTGTTACACATCGCTCCCTTGTCTAGTTCGGGATCTTTCAGGAATCTTTGTCTTTTGCAGTGGGATAGATGCACCCAAGATGACCTCTCTGCAATTTTCACTGCAGTGGGGGTGGTTAGCAGCACTTGGAATGGACCTTCCCACCTTGGACATGACCAGTTCTTTCTCTTAATAGTCTTTATCAGCACCCAGTCACCAATCTGGATCTGATTCTCAGGGCCCTGCACAGAAATAGGAGAGTCTGGTATCGTGTTAGCGTGTATGACATTCTTATGGGATAACAAACGTCTCATGTAATCAACTAATCCCTCATCCTTACTATCAGGCTCAGCTATTTTCTGTAAATCTGGTATTCTGTAGGGCCTGCCATACAAAATTTCGAATGGCGTAAGGCCAGTCTCTGAGCTGGGTTTTATATGCATGTACAGTTTCACCAAATCCAAACAATAAACTCAGTTTTTTCCTGTTTCTTCCATACATTTTCTGAGCTTACTTTTAATTGTTCTATTTGTTCTTTCCACTAAACCTGCAGTTTGAGGATGATTAGCACAATGTGTTTTTGCATTTATTTTCAAATGTTCTGTCAAATGTTGGATGATTGTATTTACAAAATATGTACCATTATCACTGTACATTGTTTCAGGTAGTCCATGTCTTGGAATTATGTCTCTACAAAGTATCTTTGCAACTGTCAGAGCATCTGCGTGTTTAACAGGGAACACCTCTACCCATTTGCTATATGCTTCAATCAATACTAGGCAATATATTTTTTTTCACATTGGTTCAATTCAGTAAAATCCATATGGATTATTTGGAATGGGTATTGAGGGGTTGGAAATTTTCCTTGTTTTGGCCTCTCATTCCCCTGCGAGTTGTGCTTTGCATAAATTAAACATGCTCTGCAGTAATGTTTTGCATATGCCTGAAATCCAAACGTCACAAAATGAGTATTAATCAGTCCAACCATCCCAGCCGTAGAAACAGGACATGGTCCATGACTTAAGAGAGCTGCTCACTTCAAAAGGCTGCAGGGTAGGACCGGTTTGTTTGAGGATCAGGCATAAACACCATCAGTGGTTTGGTGGACATTGTGATGCATTAATTTGCCAAAACTGATTGATTGGATGAATGATAAGCATTGATTAATATCGATTATTACGTGCAGGCCAATCTTAATATGACAATTCAATTCCCAGCAATGATCCAATACTCTAATTATACTCAACAAAAATATAAACGCAACACTTTTGGTTTTGCTCCCATTTTGTATGAGATGAACTCAAAGATCTAAAACTTTTTCCACATACACAATATCACCATTTCCCTCAAATATTGTTCACAAACCAGTCAAAATCTGTGATAGTGAGCACTTCTCCTTTGCTGAGATAATCCATCCCACCTCACAGGTGTGCCATATCAAGATGCTGATTAGACACCATGATTAGTGCACAGGTGTGCCTTAGACTGCCCACAATAAAAGGCCACTCTGAAAGGTGCAGTTTTGTTTTATTGGGGGGGATACCAGTCAGTATCTGGTGTGACCACCATTTGCCACATGCAGTGCAACACATCTCCTTCACATAGAGTTGATCAGGTTGTCAATTGTGGCCTGTGGAATGTTGGTCCACTCCTCTTCAATGGCTGTGCGAAGTTGCTGGATATTGGCAGGAACTGGTACACGCTGTCGTATACGCCGGTCCAGAGCATCCCAACATGCTCAATGGGTGACATGTCCGGTGAGTATGCCAGCCATGCAAGAACTGGGACATTTTCAGCTTCCAAGAATTGTGTACAGATCCTTGCAACATGGGGCCGTGCATTATCCTGCTGCAACATGAGGTGATGTTCTTGGATGTATGACACAACAATGGGCCTCAGGATCTCGTCACGGTATCTCTGTGCATTCAAAATGCCATCAATAAAATGCACCTGTGTTCTTCGTCCATAACAGACGCCTGCCCATACCATAACCCCACCACCACCATGGGCCACTCGATCCACAACATTGACATCAGAAAACCGCTCACCCACACGACGCCACACACGCTGTCTGCCATCTGCCCTGGACAGTGTGAACCGGGATTCATCCGTGAAGAGAACACCTCTCCAACGTGCCAAACGCCAGCGAATGTGAGCATTTGCCCACTCAAGTCGGTTACAACGACGAACTGGAGTCAGGTCGAGACCCCGATGAGGATGACGAGCATGCAGATGAGCTTCCCTGAGACGGTTTCTGACAGTTTGTGCAGAAATTCTTTGGTTATGCAAACCGATTGTTTCAGCAGCTGTCCGAGTGGCTGGTCTCAGATGATCTTGGAGGTGAACATGCTGGATGTGGAGGTCCTGGGCTGGTGTGGTTACACGTGGTCTGCGGTTGTGAGGCTGGTTGGATGTACTGCCAAATTCTCGCTTATTGTAGAGAAATGAACATTCAATACACGAGCAACAGCTCTGGTTGACATTCCTGCTGTCAGCATGCCAATTGCACGCTCCCTCAAATCTTGCGTCATCTGTGGCATTGTGCTGTGTGATAAAACTGCACCTTTCAGAGTGGCCTTTTATTGTGGGCAGTCTAAGGCACACCTGTGCACTAATCATGGTGTCTAATCAGCATCTTGATATGGCACACCTGTGAGGTGATATGGATTATCTCAGCAAAGGAGAAGTGCTCACTATCACAGATTTAGACTGGTTTGTGAATAATATTTGAGGGAAATGGTGATATTGTGTATGTGGAAAAAGTTTTAGATCTTTGAGTTCATCTCATACAAAATGGGAGCAAAACCAAAAGTGTTGCGTTTATATTTTTGTTGAGTAGATACATACACTGCCTACCATGTAGGCATACGGGCAAATTTGACCCCACCACAGTACCCCAGTGCCATGTCCTCATGTCCTAGTGAGTCAGAGCGTCACAGAGACAAGGTCGAGTAATCATGACTGGGCCTGCCTTAGGTTGTCCCAGGGTTTAAGATGGGATCTTACCCATCATGGGCTCACAGCCTTCCATACTGGGCAGGGGTTCCAAGGGGTGGGGGAACACCCATTAAGAGGTGTCATGTCTAAACAGCTTTAATTGCACAGAACATTAAACATACAGGATTATTGAAAGTGAATTGAAGTATCTTTTAGCAATTTATCCCAGAATAGATCTGTTGGATTAATCAATGCTTAAACATCAATAATAAATAGAAATAATGACAGAATCTGATACATGAACAATGTTTGGTTCGCAGGAATAACTATGGGTCAGGATGGACAATAATCATGTGAAAAGTTGTCCAACAATCTCTATCCTTTAAGGCCTAACTTAATCTGCATACATCAACTAATAATTAATAAGCACTTCATTGGTCATCAATGCTTTTTGAAAGCCTGCAGCTTCTTGTTTGATTTGCAGCAGAGGTTAGTTACATCTCATGAGAGTTCACATTATTTCAGTCAGAACACAGATGATCAAAATATTGAGTTATTATTATTTGTTGCTTCTACATTGCTGTCAGTTCACCCTCACCAACATTAATGCGTCTAACAGGAGCTCAATAAACATGTTACAGTCATCAAACCTGTTTTACTTCAACATTCTTAATCCAACTGTCACTTGCACATACATTCTGTCCACATATCATACAACCTTCTGCTCTGCTCTTCAGCTGGAGTGATAAATTACACTTTGTTCCCAAAACAAACCACGCTTCAAAAAAATAGAACACTGAATGTATTTGGTAAAGTCAATGCAACGTAATACAAAACAACATTAAAACATGAATTGATTACATCAAATAAACAATATCCCTCTAAATTTAACAGTAACAAACACTTTTAAAACACTAGTATCAATTACATGTAAGCAATTACATGTAAAACCCCTGTGTTTCATGTGTTAAAGCACAACAAAACATTACTGCAGTGTTTCTCAATTTCTCAAGTTGTGTGTGTGGAGCGGCAGGGAGAGGAGGAGGAGGGAGGTGAGCATTTAGAGCTTCCCTCAGCAGCTGTGTGTGTACACACTCCTCCAACACCCCAGACCAGGAACAGAATACCACAACTGCTACAACAAACAAGCAAAATAAACCAACTCTTCTCAAATAAAAACCACAGGTCCAAAGAAGACCTGTGTTACATTACACGCAACATATTATACACACATGTAGACACGTAGAACTCAACGGAACTGTTAATTACAGTGGACTGATAGAAGACCTTTTCTGTTTGGGGCCCAGAGGTCAAGAACCGGGTATGCAATCACAGTCTCACCATAAGTTTTTTTTTTTTTTTTTTAGTCCTCAGAGAATCTACCACAACCACTGCTCCCTTCTGTCTGTTATGTCATCAAAAATAATTAGTGGATCAGTCAATCGACAATTTTTCAATCTTTTAGCAGTATTTAATATGTATACTGGGAACTGATTCATGGAAATGTTTTATAATTCAAAGTCTTCATTGCCAAGATGAGCCTGTTTCCAGCAAGTTCATGAATACCTGCTGGAACTCATTGATCTAAGTGGTCAGTTCCACAGTAGCTCATTCATGATTACTGAGGCAAGATTGGCCAAATACTGCAATGTTCAATTGAAGCAGTCAATCTGAATTTTCTTCTTTTCCCCCAGACAGAAAAGAATCACACAACAATAAATCAATCATTAATCACTCTACTGAAATATAATCTTGATCAGCTTTGCTTAAAATCTGTTAAGTAGGTGAAACTAACCAACTTTTACACCTTATCCAGTGTACAAAAATCAACCATATTTTAACCACTTCATCCCAGTTACATGATCATTCAATATGGAAAGTAGGAAGACGATAGTATTTATTGTCTTTGAGTTATCATCTTAACAAGCTGAAAAGTTTTATTTCATCAACAGATCTACTTCAGAATTCTCCCTCAAAATACTCTTTTACCCTGGACACCAACTCACACTCATATACACGTACAAAATTGATTAATGTGCACTTATTTCTCAATATCTTAACTCCACACTTTAAAATGTTTGAGGAGCCAGCGACTGTGACCTTGACAGTTTTATCTAAAACAAGTCACAGTAATTACACAATCTGTCTATATAGCGACAGCAGAATAAAGTAAGGAAAAATTGCTAACAAGTATAATCTTCTAGAAAAGGAAGAACTGCAACCTTATATGTACATAAACAAAGTTCATGTTGAAAACGGCGAAAAGTGTCCATTCTTCCCACACTTCCAACATTTCCTCTTTATCTCACGTCCACGGGCTTTGCCTCTGGCCACTCTGCGGCGCTGACCTTTGCCCTTTCCTACAAAATACACTTCTTCCTCACACATCATTATGACTGCTCCAGCAGGTTTAAAAACTGCTGTTTTTGGTGTAAAAGCATGATCTGGTATATTTTTCACTCCACATCTCTCTTGCCTTTTTGTAAAATCACTGGTGTTCTCTTTTATGGTATCAAATGACTTTGTTGTGGAGTTTAACTGTAATTTTCCAGAGAAGTTAACTGTCTCTCGCCACATTTTTAAGTGTTCAGGTGATTGGTGGTCTGGTGAGTGGAGGAGGTGCACTTGCTGTAGCTTCAGTATTATCTGTGGCTGGGTAAAGGTCTGCACCTGGATTCTGCAGAGGGGGCCTCTGGCTCCCTCCCGGTGTCTCGTTATCAATTTCATTTTTATTATAAAAGATGCTCTTAAGGTCGTCTTGTCCCTGCTTCAGTTTGTTTTTGACTTTATTCTCACCCTCACGCCGCCTGTAGGCTTCACTTTTCCATTTTAGTGCATTCTCTAATCCACACTTCTTTTGCTTTTTTTTTGCAGAGTCCTTAACTTTCCTCTTTATATTTTCCACTAATTCTGTTGTTGTTTCTGGCTGTAATTTCCCTGAAAAATTGATCTGTTTTGCCACATGTTTAAATGTTTAGATGACCCGGGATATTTAACCTCCATATACCTGAAATCATTAGACTGTGGTTGTGTGTCATGTTTACTGTGAGAACAACAGCGGTTACCCATTTTAGCTGTTCGTGGGGTTATCTCAGAGGCAGATCTAAACGAACAGGCTGTTGTTCTTTTTTCACTGTTTGGTCATCGATCAGTCTGAAAAGTGTCACCACTTCGACCTCTGAGAGGTGGGTGACCTTGCTTATGGCTTCTTTCCAGACTTGTAGGTTCACAAACAGGTGTGGTGCGTATAGAATGGTTACAACCTACTTCACAGACAGGGCTTCGTTTCTGCCAGTGGGTTAAAACTGGTGACAGGCCCCCGTGATTCAGTTGTGTACGTTCTCAGTCATAAAAACACACACACATTCACACAAACACATTCACACCGCTGCGCTTCAGCTGTTATCACGCTTCTGCTCCAACCAGTTTTTATATCAGAATTTATATAATGTATTTATATAATATATCAGAATTTTATGGCTCGCCCACCTAAGGTTTCACCGACCTAAACACTGTACAGTTTTTTACGCGCTGTTCCGGACCCGAAAGTGGTCTTTCAGTTGTCTCTTGCTTCTTTTAATTGCCAATTGTAACCGCTGCCGGCTCAATCTGGAGCCAACAGCCACATCAGGTGTCTGACACAGCGGGAAATGCAGCACGCGCACGCGGCTCCATAACAGATGGTCTTTAACCACTGCGCCACCTGACTTTTCTCTTTCTCTCCCAGAGAATAAACTTTAACGCTTTACAGCCAGGCATTAGCCTCACACCTTACAGTGTTTAAGCCAAGAGACAAACCAAAAAAGATATTACGGGGTTTTTCCTCACGGTGGTCCCGGCCACACGCACACACATGCACATAAAGAAAAGCAGTCTCACCCGTGATCACACTCTGTCACCACCGCTGAAGTTTGTATGCCTTCACCCCGTTAGGCGCCGACCCGTTAGGGAGGAGACCCGTCCCCCCCGGAAAAGGGTCTGCGGGAACTTGTCCCGGCCGTGGCCACGGTCTTCCAACGGGTTCCTCCATCACGGGCCGACCACCGTTCTCGTCTATTGGCATCCGGCTCGAAGGACCAAGATGTCAGAGTTGAAATCTGTAAAAAAAGCAACTCAGTTAACTAACACAGAGAATGATCACGCCAGAGACTGAATTTAATTTCCTGATCAGGGAGATCCAGCATGACCCCTCGTCACTGTCCGTCATTCAGCTCTGAAGGGCCCGCCCACTCTGCTCCTGAATTTATTGCACACAGACATATTACAAAACAATATGCAAGGCACAGCTGCATTTCTTCAGTCAATTCATACTTGTATCACTTTGCACCTGGAAGGTGCCCTGCAGTCTTGCTCAGACAGATAATAATTGTTCTTCAAATTGAGACATTACAGCGCCAGCCTTGAACTAGTGTATAGGCTGCATTATTCTCTGCTCAAGGCCGAAATATTAATCTGTGCTCGACAAAAACACAGCTCTAACAAAACAGTCTGCGCATTCATTAAGCAGAAGAACAAATGTTACTTTTCTCATGGGAGCAGTTGTAATCTGTGTTCATGTAACAGAGACTGTGGGGTTTCATTCCACTTGCTTGTTGTGTGGTTTTCATTAATTCCATGGCTCAAGAGCGCCCTCTCTCTCTGTGGACTATATAAACCTGGTAGGCAGAGGTACCGCCTTATCAGTGTATGAGAGAGACGCTCAAGGTGAGTTGCAGAGCGCAACACCGTTAGGCATTTCTTTTGTTTTATTTCACAATTGGTATGATATGAAGCTGTAACTGAGCTGAAATATGTATTAGCGGTGCTCATATCATTTACAGGTGTGTACATCTTTGTAACATATATTTAACTACCTGTTTATCCCCACACCAACTTGTGTTGTAGTGTGCTGTCGGAATGAGACACCGAGCTGTGATGTCTGATTATTTTTCCATTTTGTTCAGGTACAAATATGCTTTTGTTTTATTTTTATATACACTTCATTACTTATATTATCAGTGTATGAGAGAGACGCTCAAGGTGAGTTGCAGAGCGCAACACCGTTAGGCATTTCTTTTGTTTTATTTCACAATTGGTATGATATGAAGCTGTAACTGAGCTGAAATATGTATTAGCGGTGCTCATATCATTTACAGGTGTGTACATCTTTGTAACATATATTTAACTACCTGTTTATCCCCACACCAACTTGTGTTGTAGTGTGCTGTCGGAATGAGACACCGAGCTGTGATGTCTGATTATTTTTCCATTTTGTTCAGGTACAAATATGCTTTTGTTTTATTTTTATATACACTTCATTACTTATATTATCAGTGTATGAGAGAGACGCTCAAGTGTGCTGTCGGAATGAGACACTGAGCTGTGATGTCTGATTATTTTTCCATTTTGTTCAGAATAAACCACGATCTGAAGTGAGCCTCCCGATCTTCAATAAAATCACACAACGCAGAGTCGAGGGGTTTACTGAACCGGCCCAGTTGCATGAATCGCGACTGAGAACGGTTACACTGGTGCCGTGAACCTGCCTTCAATTTCATCGCGTCGGAGGACCCGTCTATTTCCTGGACGCCATTGGCGGGCCTTGAGGACGACGTTTGCTTCACTACTGAGAGTGCTCCGTCTACCTCCTGATAGGAGTTGGCGCGGGAGTGTCGTCTGGTTTTTGTTTGGCGGGCTGTGACGTTCCCGCCTCCTGGATTCTGGCGGGCTACGGGAAGGCGCGCCGTGACGTCACTGATCTGCAGCCCCTTTCAGCGGGGACAGACCGGGCAGGTGCACCCTTTGGCCGCTAGGTGACAGTGGTTAGTCACGTTTGACTCGGAACAGGTATCTGGTTTCTCTCCTTGTGGAACGGTGTGTCCTGACATTTGAAATATGTCGGTATTTGTTTTTTTTATTTTGTGAGGTGTTTTTTTTGTGTGTGTGTGTGTGCTATAAGTGAATCCATATAGCTTTAGGGTTATTTCTCTTCGTGTATTGAATTGTGTGCTGCTCATTTGTATTTGTGACTAAAATATATATATATATATATATATATATATAAAAAGGGAGCGAAGTAAAGGAGGGATGGAGAGTCAGAGGGTGGTCGGTAGAGGGAGAGGGTTGGTGACATTTACACCATTGCCTGCATTTGGTAGAGGAAGGGGGTTGTACAGGCCAGACTCCTCTACACCAGAGCCATGTTTGGGGGGCTTGTTCTCTTTGGAAGACTCTACCACTGGAGCACCACAGAGTGACCCGATCACTCCTATACTAGATGATGCAGGTGTGTCCGACCAACTGTTAGCGGGTATGGCAACAAAGATTGGGCTGTCTATTGGTGAAAGCATTGCAGCATACATCGAGTCACGCTTAAGCTGTGGGGTGGGACATAGTCTGAGTGGGGCCCCTGGCACTGCAGTATCGGAGTCATCGATGATGAATGTTATTGTCAGGCCTGACATTAAAGAGCCTGTGAGTTTTAAGGGGGACGGACATGACAGTCTCTCAGTTCATGAGTGGGAAACTTTTATCAATCAATCAATCAATCAATCAATTTTTTTATATAGCGCCAAATCACAACAAACAGTTGCCCCAAGGCGCTTTATATTGTAAGGCAAGGCCATACAATAATTATGTAAAACCCCAACGGTCAAGCACTTGGCTACAGTGGGAAGGAAAAACTCCCTTTTAACAGGAAGAAACCTCCAGCAGAACCAGGCTCAGGGAGGGGCAGTCTTCTGCTGGGACTGGTTGGGGCTGAGGGAGAGAACCAGGAAAAAGACATGCTGTGGAGGGGAGCAGAGATCGATCACTAATGATTAAATGCAGAGTGGTGCATACAGAGCAAAAAGAGAAAGAAACAGTGCATCATGGGAACCCCCCAGCAGTCTACGTCTATAGCAGCATAACTAAGGGATGGTTCAGGGTCACCTGATCCAGCCCTAACTATAAGCTTTAGCAAATAGGAACGTTTTAAGCCTAATCTTAAAAGTAGAGAGGGTGTCTGTCTCCCTGATCTGAATTGGGAGCTGGTTCCACAGGAGAGGAGCCTGAAAGCTGAAGGCTCTGCCTCCCATTCTACTCTTACAAACCCTAGGAACTACAAGTAAGCCTGCAGTCTGAGAGCGAAGCGCTCTATTGGGGTGATATGGTACTACGAGGTCCCTAAGATAAGATGGGACCTGAATATTCAAAACCTTATAAGTAAGAAGAAGAATTTTAAATTCTATTCTAGAATTAACAGGAAGCCAATGAAGAGAGGCCAATATGGGTGAGATATGCTCTCTCCTTCTAGTCCCCGTCAGTACTCTAGCTGCAGCATTTTGAATTAACTGAAGGCTTTTTAGGGAACTTTTAGGACAACCTGATAATAATGAATTACAATAGTCCAGCCTAGAGGAAATAAATGCATGAATTAGTTTTTCAGCATCACTCTGAGACAAGACCTTTCTGATTTTAGAGATATTGCGTACATGCAAAAAAGCAGTCCTACATATTTGTTTAATATGCGCTTTGAATGACATATCCTGATCAAAAATGACTCCAAGATTTCTCACAGTATTACTAGAGGTCAGGGTAATGCCATCCACAGTAAGGATCTGGTTAGACACCATGTTTCTAAGATTTGTGGGGCCAAGTACAATAACTTCAGTTTTATCTGAGTTTAAAAGCAGGAAATTAGAGGTCATCCATGTCTTTATGTCTGTAAGACAATCCTGCAGTTTAGCTAATTGGTGTGTGTCCTCTGGCTTCATGGATAGATAAAGCTGGGTATCATCTGCGTAACAATGAAAATTTAAGCAATACCGTCTAATAATACTGCCTAAGGGAAGCATGTATAAAGTGAATAAAATTGGTCCTAGCACAGAACCTTGTGGAACTCCATAATTAACTTTAGTCTGTGAAGAAGATTCCCCATTTACATGAACAAATTGTAATCTATTAGACAAATATGATTCAAACCACCGCAGCACAGTGCCTTTAATACCTATGGCATGCTCTAATCTCTGTAATAAAATTTTATGGTCAACAGTATCAAAAGCAGCACTGAGGTCTAACAGAACAAGCACAGAGATGAGTCCACTGTCCGAGGCCATAAGAAGATCATTTGTAACCTTCACTAATGCTGTTTCTGTACTATGATGAATTCTAAAACCTGACTGAAACTCTTCAAATAGACCATTCCTCTGCAGATGATCAGTTAGCTGTTTTACAACTACCCTTTCAAGAATTTTTGAGAGAAAAGGAATGTTGGAGATTGGCCTATAATTAGCTAAGATAGCTGGGTCAAGTGATGGCTTTTTAAGTAATGGTTTAATTACTGCCACCTTAAAAGCCTGTGGTACATAGCCAACTAACAAAGATAGATTGATCATATTTAAGATTGAAGCATTAAATAATGGTAGGGCTTCCTTGAGCAGCCTGGTAGGAATGGGGTCTAATAAACATGTTGATGGTTTGGATGAAGTAACTAATGAAAATAACTCAGACAGAACAATCGGAGAGAAAGAGTCTAACCAAATACAGGCATCACTGAAAGCAGCCAAAGATAACGATACGTCTTTGGGATGGTTATGAGTAATTTTTTCTCTAATAGTTAAAATTTTGTTAGCAAAGAAAGTCATGAAGTCATTACTAGTTAAAGTTAATGGAATACTCAGCTCAATAGAGCTCTGACTCTTTGTCAGCCTGGCTACAGTGCTGAAAAGAAACCTGGGGTTGTTCTTATTTTCTTCAATTAGTGATGAGTAGAAAGATGTCCTAGCTTTACGGAGGGCTTTTTATAGAGCAACAGACTCTTTTTCCAGGCTAAGTGAAGATCTTCTAAATTAGTGAGACGCCATTTCCTCTCCAACTTACGGGTTATCTGCTTTAAGCTACGGGTTTGTGAGTTATACCACGGAGTCAGGCACTTCTGATTTAAAGCTCTCTTTTTTAGAGGAGCTACAGCATCCAAAGTTGTCTTCAATGAGGATGTAAAACTATTGACGAGAGACTCTATCTCACTTACAGAGTTTAGGTAGCTACTCTGCACTGTGTTGGTATATGGCATTAGAGAACATAAAGAAGGAATCATATCCTTAAACCTAGTTACAGCGCTTTCTGAAAGACTTCTAGTGTAATGAAACTTATTCCCCACTGCTGGGTAGTCCATCAGAGTAAATGTAAATGTTATTAAGAAATCATCAGACAGAAGGGAGTTTTCAGGGAATACTGTTAAGTCTTCTATTTCCATACCATAAGTCAGAACAAGATCTAAGATATGATTAAAGTGGTGGGTGGACTCATTTACTTTTTGAGCAAAGCCAATAGAGTCTAATAATAGATTAAATGCAGTGTTGAGGCTGTCATTCTCAGCATGTGTGTGGATGTTAAAATCGCCCACTATAATTATCTTATCTGAGCTAAGCACTAAGTCAGACAAAAGGTCTGAAAATTCACAGAGAAACTCACAGTAACGACCAGGTGGACGATAGATAATAACAAATAAAACTGGTTTTTGGGACTTCCAGTTTGGATGGACAAGACTAAGAGTCAAGCTTTCAAATGAATTAAAGCTCTGTCTGGGTTTTTGATTAATTAATAAGCTGGAATGGAAGATTGCTGCTAATCCTCCGCCTCGGCCCGTGCTACGAGCATTCTGACAGTTAGTGTGACTCGGGGATGTTGACTCATTTAAACTAACATATTCATCCTGCTGTAACCAGGTTTCTGTAAGGCAGAATAAATCAATATGTTGATCAATTATTATATCATTTACCAACAGGGACTTAGAAGAGAGAGACCTAATGTTTAATAGACCACATTTAACTGTTTTAGTCTGTGGTGCAGTTGAAGGTGCTATATTATTTTTTTCTTTTTGTATTTTTATGCTTAAATAGATTTTTGCTGGTTATTGGTAGTCTGGGAGCAGGCACCGTCTCTACGGGGATGGGGTAATGAGGGGATGGCAGGGGGAGAGAAGCTGCAGAGAGGTGTGTAAGACTACAACTCTGCTTCCTGGTCCCAACCCTGGATAGTCACGGTTTGGAGGATTTAAGAAAATTGGCCAGATTTCTAGAAATGAGAGCTGCTCCATCCAAAGTGGGATGGATGCCGTCTCTCCTAACAAGACCAGGTTTTCCCCAGAAGCTTTGCCAATTATCTATGAAGCCCACCTCATTTTTGGACACCACTCAGACAGCCAGCAATTCAAGGAGAACATGCGGCTAAACATGTCACTC
Organism: Thalassophryne amazonica; assembly: GCF_902500255.1. NCBI lineage: Eukaryota > Metazoa > Chordata > Actinopteri > Batrachoidiformes > Batrachoididae > Thalassophryne > Thalassophryne amazonica. The sequence goes on from NC_047103.1 coordinate 3,880,802, forward strand.
CCGGTCTGATTGGGGAGGGGCCCAGAGAAAACTACAGAGTCCGACATTGTTTTTGCAAAGTTACACACCGATTCAATGTTAATTTTAGTGACCTCCGATTGGCGTAACCGGGTGTCATTACTGCCGACGTGAATTACAATCTTACCAAATTTACGCTTAGCCTTAGCCAGCAGTTTCAAATTTCCTTCAATGTCGCCTGCTGTGGCCCCCGGAAGACAATTGACTGTGGTTGCTGGTGTCGCTAACTTCACATTTCGCAAAACAGAGTCGCCAATAACCAGAGTTTGATCCTCGGCGGGTGTGTCGTCGAGTGGGGAAAAACGGTTAGAAATGTGAACGGGTTGGTGGTGTACACGGGGCTTCTGTTTAGGACTACACTTCCTCCTCACAGTCACCCAGTCGGCCTGCTTTCCCGGCTGCTCGGGATCTGCCAGGGGGTAACTAACGGCGGCTAAGCTACCTTGGTCCACACCGACTACAGGGGCCTGGCTAGCTGTAGAATTTTCCACGGTGCGGAGCCGAGTCTCCAATTCGCCCAGCCTGGCCTCCAAAGCTACGAATAAGCTACACTTATTACAAGTACCGTTACTGCTTAAGGAGGCCGAGGAATAACTAAACATTTCACACCCAGAGCAGAAAAGTGCAGGAGAGACAGGAGAAGCCGCCATGCTAAATCGGCTAAGAGCTAGTAGCTACGCTAAGCTAGCGGATTCCTAAAAACACGCAAAGTGAATAATGTGTAAATAATTTAGAGGTGATTCAGCAGAAGGAGTGCTTTAGTTAAGGCACGTAAAGATTACACTGGGAAACAAATCATAATCTAGATCAATCTAACTGCGCAGATTAAACAGCTAACAGATACAGCAAAACACCGCTGTGCTCCGGAACAGGAAGTGATACAATACCGCAGTGAGAGCCAACCACCAGTAGAGGCTATTTATGGTAGGCTATTTGAAGAAGAAGGGGGTTCCTCTCGCGGAACAGGCTGAGGAAGTCCTGAGTAGGTTGGTGGGGAGGGCGCGTGAGGTTGTGAGGGTTGGCATACGTAGTGAGCCATCTATTTCCTTAACTGGGGGCCCAGAGCCAATATTTGAGATTCTAAAACAACACTTCTCTGATACAGTCTATTCAGGGTTACCCTTGGCTGACTTTTATGCCACACTACCAAGTTCAGGTGAGCACCCATTTGACTACTGGCTAAGAATAACAGGTCCATGGAATGGCAGAAGACTGTCTGAGGAGGCAGAAAAAGGCATTTGATTATTTGTCTCGAGACTTGACTGCCATGTTTATTCGCCATTGTCCTGACCCTGAGTTAGCGCTCATTTTCAAGTGTAAGCCCATGCAAAAGTGGACTGCAGCAGAAATTCATGAGAGACTGGTTGAACATAGCAGAGACAAGAAGCTTAGTTTGCAGGAAGTGACTATCAGTAGCCAACAGGTGACGAACACCCACACTGCTGCAGCTCAGAAGCCAGTTACACTGCCATCTTGTGGACCGCAGACAGAGGGTTCCCATGATCGTCTCGATCGTCTTATTGCCATGTTAGAACAGGTTCTTCAACAGCAGCCACAACAGTCTAGGTACGAAGTTGGTGCCCGGCAGAATTCCAGATTCATTGGCAGACCATCTGTGCCATGTGACATTTGTGGAGACACGGAACACACCACACACTACCATTGCAGAACCCGTCAGCTATGTTATTCATGTTTTGCCTCCGACCACATACGCGCTAATTGTCAGCTGGTGTGCCGGACAAAATTGGCACTGTTAAGTTAAAAAAGGCTGTGACACTAGAGCCCATGACCGAACACCTGGTCTGGTGTACGCTACGGGGACCAAGCGAACTGCCTGCTGGTAGCACCGTTATCTTGGAGCCAACAACCTCAAGAGCGAGACCTCGATCGGTGATCGTAGGGAGAACCGTAGCACTGCTGAGAGATGACAGCTGTTTGCCTCTCAAGGTGATTAACCCTTCTGAGAAGCCTGTCACATTAAGAAGTAATGATAAAATGGCTGACGTGTACTCCTGTGTGGCAGTGGAGCGTTTTGGTGACCTTAATGAGGCTGGTGGCTCTCAGTGTGGTGTGCAGCAGAACGTGCAGCTGTCCAGTTGCTGCTGTGACAACGACAGCCTGACCACGGAAGTTTCCAGCTTGCCCGATCAGCCTCCACCGAGAAAACTAGGCTGTCAAACTGATCTTTGGCATTCGGTTTTGGACAGCCTGGAGTTGTCTGATCTGAACATTGACTCATGCGAGGTGTCATCTACCTGCAAGGAGAGGCTGGTCAATCTCATTGCAGAATATCAGTCCATTTTCTCCAGAGCCAAGCTGGACTGTGGTAAGGCTGCAGGCTGGGTACATCGGATCAGAGTTGTCGATGAAAAGCCTTTCCGACTTCCCTGCCGACGTGTACCACCTACGCAGTATGAGAAACTCAGGGAAGCATTGGATGAAATGGAGGAGAGAGAGATCATCCGGAGATCCAGCAGTGAGTTTGCCTCACCGTTGGTACTCGTTTGGAAAAAGTCGGGCGAGATTAGGATATGCAATGATTTTCGTTGGCTTAACGCCCGAACAGTCAAAGATGCCTTCATGAGAATGATGCTGAGAATTTTCGGTGACCAGAACTTTCTCAGCGTGCTATGCTACCTGGATGACGTGTTGGTGTTTGCCCCCACAGAGGAGCTGGCATTGGAGCGTTTAGAGATGGTCTTTGGGCGCCTCAAGGCTCACAATCTCAAGCTGGCTCCAAAGAAATGCCACTTCTTGCAGAGATCTGTAAGATTTTTGGGGCATATCATCATTGCCGATGGTATAAGATCTGATCCTGACAAAGTGGCCGTCATTACGTCACTGACAGAATCGGACCTCATGGAGCAGGGTACCAACATTCCATCTCAGAGAAAGATTCGGTCCTTTCTTGGCATGGTAGTGTTCTACCAGCAGTTCATCGAGGGTTGCTCGTCCATTGCAAAGCTGTTATTTGGACTTACAACGGGTGCTCGGAGCCCTCGTGGAGCTGGGCATAAGCGCAAGCAGTTGCAAAGGAAGCTGACTGAAGCTGACTGGACTCATGAGTGCAGCCAAGCTTTTGACAAACTGAAACAGGCATTGCTGGAGCAGGTCCCCTTGGCCCACCCTGATTTCAGTAGACCATTCTTGCTTTCTGTGGATGCTTCTTGCAATGGTCTTGGCGCTGTTTTGTCACAGACTGTAGAGGGAAGTTCAACCGCGAGGCCAGTTGCCTTTGCAAGTAAGTCGCTCACGTAGGCACAGTCCAAGTATCCAGCCCATAGGTTGGAATTTTTTGCGCTGAAATGGGCAGTGTGTCACAAATTTCACCATTGGTTAAGGGGTCAGCAGTTCACAGTTTGGACAGATAATAACCCTCTGACTTACATACTGTCCAAAGCCAGGATGGATGCATGTGAGCAACGATGGGTGGCTAAGCTGGCACCTTTCCGATTTGACATAAAGTACATAGCAGGCCCTAAGAATACAGTCGCAGATGCCTTGAGCAGAGAGCCTTTTGTGACCCTGTGCGCATCTTATCGGCTGATAAGGGTGCCTTATGATGACTTGCTGGCTGAAGCAACGGCTGTCTGTACAGGATGCTTTTCGTCAGTCTGTGCAGCCATCTGACAGATTCACAGCTGGATGCCAACCACTCACTTCACAGTCAGCATTGGTTGCTCAGTCTGGATCTTTGTCATCGGGGAGGTGGGGGCCATTTTTCAGGCTCACCACCAGTCTGACTGGAAAGTGTGCCCACAGGCTTACTTGTTGCCTCAGTTCTCTCAGACTGTGCTGACTCCACAGCATGTTGATTTCGAGGTGATCCCTCTCGAGATTCTAGCAGAGAGACAGCGAAATGACAGTGTCCTGAGCAGAGTGTTGTTCTATTTGGAGAGGGGTCGTAGACCATCCAGGAGGGAGCGCAGCAAGGAAGCTACTGGAGTTGTCAGGTTTTGAAGTGTTGGGACAGGCTTACCTTAAGGAACGGTATTTTGTATCGTGTGGCAAGGAATACGATCACAAAACAAAAGACCTATATGTACGTCGTCCCATCTTCCTTGCGACCAAAGGTTTTGCAGGGTGTACATGACAAGGCTGGCCACCAAGGGCAGCAGCGGACATTGTACCTTGCACGGCAGAGGTTCTTTTGGCTTGGTCTGCATAAAGACGTAACTGATTATGTCAGGAACTGCAGACGGTGTCTAGTCAGTAAATCACCAGAACCAGAAGCTCGGGCACCCCTGAAGAACATTAGAACATCAGAGCCCCTAGAGCTGGTGTGCATTGATTTCTGGACAGCTGAGGATCATGCTAACAAGTCATTGGATGTACTTGTTGTCACAGATCATTTCACTAAAATGGCTCATGCGTTTTTGTGCCCTAATCAATCGGCAAAAGCAGTTGCACATCAGTTATGGCATAACTATTTTTGCATCTATGGGTTCCCAAAGCGCCTGCATTCTGATCAGGGGGCTAACTTTGAGAGCGCTTTGATCGCTGAGTTGCTCAGTGTTGCGGGGTTCAGAAGTCTCACACGACTCCGTACCATCCTATGGGCAACGGGTCCTGTGAGAGGATGAATCGAACCTTGGGCAACATAATTCGAGCACTTCCTCCAAGAGCCAAGCAAAGGTGGCCAGATGCACTTAAGTCTCTCACGTTTGCATACAACTGCACGATCCATGAGACAACTGGCTTTGCACCTTTCTTGCTCATGTTTGGCAGAGTGCCGAGGCTTCCGGTTGACACTATCTTCAGTTCAGTTCTGGACAACAAAGAAGTTGCGGACTATGACCGCTATGTGCAGACCTTGAAGAAAGACCTAAAAGAGGCCATGGAAATAGCCCAAATCACCGCTTCAAAGCAGCTGCGCCGCCATACTGAGCTCTACAATAAAAACGTGCGAGGGGCCAGTGTCGAGGTTGGGGACCGCGTGTTACTCGCCAACAAGGGGCAGCGAGGCAAAAAGAAACTTGCAGACCATTGGGAGAGTGCAGTATATGTTGTGATAGGAAAAAACACAGAAAGCCACACTTTCAAGATCCAACATCACATCACAGGCCAGGAGAAAATTGTCCACCGAAACCTGATAATGCCAGTTAATTTTCTCCCTTTAGCTGAAGTTTCTGACCAAAGTGAGTTTGATGTATCATCAGTGCCTAGCGCTGAAGAACTACCTGAAAAGCGAGTGGCAATTTCAGACGAGTCTGAGGAATCGGCGGAGTACAGAACAAAAGTTTGGGTGTCTGAAGTCTTATCTTCCAGGGTTTCGGGTGGGGTGGATTTGGAGGAAGCTGATGTTGATCTTCACTCCAAACTAACCTCCACATTTTCGGTGTCCTTGACTGAACCGGAGACTCTTGACAAACTAGAGACTCACGATGAACCGGAGACTAACCTGCCTCTCACATCTGTACAGACGTCCCCTGTTGAGGTGCCTGTAAGGCCAAGTGTTATTGTTGTCGTTGGGAAAGGCAACACTGCGACTGATGACCGACGTGATAACCACTTGTGTAGAGTTGATGAGAGTCCCATTGTGTCTGTTGGAGACATGGTTGGTGATGGTCATGTTAGAACGAGAGCAGGGAGGCTATTGAGACCTGTTTCCAGGCTTATCGAAACAATGCATCAACGAATAGGGTTAGTTTAATAAAAAGGGGTCTCTTCACATATTGAGCAGTGGGCCTAAAAATTTTTTTTTTTCTTCTCTCTTTTTCTCTTTCAAGGGGTGGTTTTGTTCTTTCTTTCTTGGAGGGTTGTCAATAAAGTGAGAAGTCTTAAGATCTCTTCTGCTTCACGCTCTGTTGGTTGAATGAATTCAGTCATATTATTGTAAAGTATGTAACAGGCATATTTTCGATCCCCGTGTGTGTTAGTGAGGTCTGGCCGATCTCATTTCATACTGGCCCTGAGCAGATGTTTATTTCTGGGTTTGTGACTGTAGTTTCAGGTTGTTACCTCAGCGTAAAGAACGGAAGGTGGTTTTTTTTTGGGGGGGGGGGGGTCGAATGAATACTTTTTTTTTCTCTCTTTTTTTTTTCTTCCCCCTCTTTCTTATGTACATGGTGGTTTACTGTACCTGATGTTTGAATACTGGTTGAAACTCAGTTTTTTTTCTTCGTTCTCTCTTCTTTCGGGTAGCAAAGTGGTAATTTAGTAGGGGGGAATGTAACAGAGACTGTGGGGTTTCATTCCACTTGCTTGTTGTGTGGTTTTCATTAATTCCATGGCTCAAGAGCGCCCTCTCTCTCTGTGGACTATATAAACCTGGTAGGCAGAGGTACCGCCTTATCAGTGTATGAGAGAGACGCTCAAGGTGAGTTGCAGAGCGCAACACCGTTGGGCATTTCTTTTGTTTTATTCACAATTGGTATGATATGAAGCTGTAACTGAGCTGAAATATGTATTAGCGGTGCTCATATCATTTACAGGTGTGTACATCTTTGTAACAATATTAACTACCTGTTTATCCCCCACACCAACTTGTGTGTAGTGTGCTGTCGGATGAGACACCGAGCTGTGATGTCCTGATTATTTTTCCATTTTGTTCAGGTACAAATATGCTTTTGTTTTATTTTTATATACACTCATTACTTATATTATCAGTGTATGAGAGAGACGCTCAAGGGTGCTGTCGGAATGAGACACCGAGCTGTGATGTCTGATTATTTTCCATTTTGTTCAGAATAAACCACGATCTGAAGTGAGCCTCCCGATCTTCAATAAAATCACACAACGCAGATGTCGAGGGTTTACTGAACCGGCCCAGTTGCATGAATCGCGACTGAGCACGGTTACATTCAGCAAAAACCTAGCTTTAGCAAAACAGTCTGCACATTCATTAAGCAGATAGAACAAATGTTACTTTTCCTCATGGAGCAGTTGTAATGAGTACTTCAACAGTTCAGTTTATATTACTGTTTTACAGTGAGTGATTATTTAGACGAATAATGGTGCATGAACTCTTACACATGCTATATATGTATATATGGAAACAGAACAGAATCAAAACAAGATGAAAGGCAGTTCATCAACGTACGGCATTAACAATCAGCAAAGTAAAGACAAAGACATTAATATTTGATAATATATTACAATATAGAGAAACCTCTATCAAAGAAACAGAATAGAAAAAGAACAATGGACACAGCACACGTATTTGACGCGTGGACATACCCATATGTGGGCGGGACCTCCAGGCACGCGGCAGAATGAGGCGCTGACGCTCAGAATGTTTTTCAGCATCCTGGAGGAGAGGGGTGCTGAGGGAGCAGGCGGGAGGAGACGCCACCGAGAGCTTCGAGGACGTCGGCCACTCCACCGACGCCAGAGAGATGGCGAGCGGCATGGCGATCGGCCAGCTGCACCCGGTCAGTCTGCTTCCCAATTCACTGTTTTCCCATTCTCAAAGAGGCGTGGCTTGTTATGTGGAGCCAATCAGCATGTTTAATCCTCAGTTTGTGACATAATTGGAGCTCCTCCCCCTCATGTAGCTAGTACCTGTTAGATTTTTGGTCCGTAATTTAGTCTTTTCTGGCAAAAATAATTTTATCTTTTTTTTTTCAACATGCTGAAATAGAGATTTCGATGTTTTGATCCAGTTTCACAAGACACTTCTTTCACAGTAATAATGAGAACATTTAAAGACTTTATGACTGTTTTGAATTTAACAAGGTGTTTTAATCCGAGTTTTGGGCAAGTATCCCACAGTGTTTGACCCCGGATTTGGGCCAATATCCCACAGTGTTTGAACCCGGATTTGGGCCAATATCCCACAGTGTTTGAACCCGGATCTGGGCCAATATCCCACAGTGTTGAACCCGGATCTGGGCCAATATCCCACAGTGTTTGAACCCGGATCTGGGCCAGTATCCCACAGTGTTTTGCACCCGGATCTGGGCCAATATCCCACAGTGTTTGGGCCAATTCCCACAGTGTTTGAACCCGGATTTGGGCCAATATCCCACAGTGTTTGAACCCGGGTTTGGTGCCAGTAATCCTGTGCTGTTTAAGTGTGAGTTTGGACCTGTATTCATGCTCGCTGTGATTTGCTCTGGGTTGCTCAGTTTTGGTCCAGTGCCCTTCTGTGGTGTTGTCAGTGTTCAGTGTTTGATGCTGTTTTGGTGCTCTGGTTTTATCCGGTAAGTAATCATAAGTAATCACAGCTTTCTTGAGGACTTGGTCCGGTGATATTTTGGCTTTGCTTTAATTTAAACACTTTACGGAAATCATTGTAGAAAGAAGCGTCGCTGATACACAGTACTTCCTCATGACCTACGTACGTGGATTTTCACAAAGTGTTGATTCAGTTGATTGGGCTGACATAAGCCACTGCTCCTCATTATGATCCTTTGTTATTTTTACTGATCATCACCTATCAGCTGCAAATTAAATGGCAGGAAAAAGTTCAACAGGAATGTTTTTTTTTTTTTTTAAGTCTCCACCAATCAGCATGCAGGCACAGCTGATGATGTCAGATGAATAATTAAGTGGTTTAAACGCACGTCCTTTGACTCTGTGTCTGATTTTGTGTGTGTCCAGGATGACAGAGACAAGCTCGCCAAACCGGCGGTAAGTGAAGCGGGTTGATGATGTCACAGCTGGTGTACATCTTGTCGGTGTGTCCTTAACTCTGTGTGATTTGTGTCTTTCAGGAATCGAACGTCACTCCTGTGAAAGACGACAACAGGTACACAGAAACCTGCAGGTCCCAACGTTCCCGGTTTATCGTTGAAGTGGTTAATTAGTCATTTCAATCAGTCATCCAGGGTTTATCTTTGTTAAACATTTAACTCTGTGCTAGTTAAAGTGATTTAGTTCAAATGTTGTCGTCCCTCCATGTGAACCTGGAGAGTCCAGTTTGTGCCGACATCAGGAACGCAGATCCAGATAACCGTGAAAGCACAAGTCGGGTGACGGTCTGAGAAAGTTCCCTGTGCCGTGAAGTCCGGCTCCACAGGACACTCGGGACCAGGGACTGAAGTTCTCCCTCGCAACCACGGATTTCAGTTGGGTTCCAAAAGGAAGCGTTCACTCTGACAACAATAGAGTCTGGACGCAAGACATAATTTTCACCGCATCTCCAGGAGACACACGCGCCTCGTTGAAAACGTTCAAAATTGGGTTTGAGAAGAACGTCTCAGTGTTTTGTTTTTTTTGTGCTCACAGTGAGTCTCCACGTCAGTTCCTCTGTGTGCATTCTGGGAGGACAAGAAGGAGGAGGGGAAGAGGGAGTGGTGTGTCAGTCTGCAGTGTGTTTGAGTTTAAACTGTAACGACATTTTACAAACATATTTAGACTTTTCTTTCAAAGTCTGATCTGAGCGTACTGTGAGTGCGTCTGTGAGTGTGTCTGAGCGTCTGTGTGTCTGATCATGCCTGTGAGTGTGTCTGAATGTGTCTGTGAGTATGTCTGAATGTGTCTGTGAGTGCGTCATTGGAGTGTGTCGATGTGTCTGTGAGTATGTCCTGAATGTGTCTGTGAGTGCGTCATTGAGTGTGTGATGGTTGTCTGTGAGTATGTCTGAATGTGTCTGTGAGTGCGTCTGTGAGTGTGTGAGTGGTGTCTTGAGTATGTCTGAATGTGTCTTGTGGAGTGCGTCATTGAGTGTGTGAGTGTGTCTGTGAGTATTCTGAATGTGTCTGTGAAGTGCGTCATTGAGTGTGTGAGTGGTCTGTGAGTATGTCTGAATGTGTCTGTGAGTGCGTCATTGAGTGTGTGAGTGTGTCTGTGAGTATGTCTGAATGTGTCTGTGAGTGCGTCATTGAGTGTGTGAGTGTGTCTGTGAGTATGTCTGAATGTGTCTGTGAGTGCGTCATTGAGTGTGTGAGTGTGTCTGTGAGTATGTCTGAATGTGTCTGTGAGTGCGTCATTGTGTGAGTGTGTCTGTGAGTATGTCTGAATGTGTCTGTGAGTGCGTCATTGAGTGTGTGAGTGTGTCTGTGAGTATGTCTGAATGTGTCTGTGAGTGCGTCATTGTGTGAGTGTGTCTGTGAGTATGTCTGAATGTGTCTGTGAGTGCGTCACTGAGTGTGTGTGTCTGTGAATGTGTCTGTGAGTGCGTCAATGAGTGTGTGTGTCTGTGAGTATGTCTGAGCATCTGTGAGTGCGTCAATGAGTGTGTGTGTCTGTGAATGTGTCTGTGAGTGCGTCATTGAGTGTCTGTGAATGTCTGTGAGTGCGTCATTGAGTGTGTAGTGTCGTGAATGTGTGAGTGTCTGTGAATGTGTCTGTGAGTATGTCTGAATGTGTCTGTGAGTGCGTCATTGAGTGTGTGAGTGTCTGTGAATGCGTCATTGAGTGTGTGAGTGTGTCTGTGAGTGCATCATTGAGTGTGTCTGTGAGTATGTCTGTGAGTGCGTCATTGAGTGTGTGAGTGTCTGTGAGTGTCTGAGCTTTTTGAGTGTGTCTGTGAATGTGTCTGAGTGTTTGTGAGTGTGTCTGTGAATGTGTCTGAGCATCTGTGAGTGCGTCAATGAGTGTGTCTGAGCATCTGTGAGTGTGTGTGAGTATGTCTGAATGTGTCTGTGAGTGTATCAATGAGTGTGTGTGAGTGTGTCTGTGAATGTGTCTGAGCATCTGTGAGTGTGTGAATGTGTCTGAGCATCTGTGAGTGTGTGTGAATGTGTCTGAGCATCTGTGAGTGTGTGTGAATGTGTCTGAGCGTCTGTGAGTGTGTCTGAGCATCTGTGTGTGTCTGAGCATCTGTGAGTGTGTCTGTGAGTGCGTCTGTGAGTGTGTGAGTGTGTCTGAGCGTCTGTGAGTGCGTCTGTGAGTGTGTCTGTGAATGTGTCTGAGCGTCTGTGAGTGCGTCTGAGCGTCTGTGAGTGTGTGTGAATGTGTCTGAGCGTCTGTGAGTGCGTCTGAGCGTCTGTGTGTGTCTGAGCGTCTGTGAGTGTGTGTGAGCGTCTGTGAGTGTGTGTGAATGTGTCTGAGCATCTGTGAGTGCATCTGAGCGTCTGTGAGTGTGTCTGACTGAGTGTGTCTGATTGTCTCTGAATGTGTCTGAGCGTCTGTGAGTGTGCCTGATTGTCTCTGAATGTGTCTGAGTTTCTGTGACTGTGTCTGATTGTCTCTGAATGTGTCTGAGCGTCTGAGTGTGTGTGAGTGTATCTGACTGTCTGTGAGTGCGTCAATGAGTGTGTCTGAATGTGTCTGTGTGTGAGGGTGGCTGAGCGTCTGTGTGTGTGAGTGCGTCTGAGCGTCTGTGAGTGTGTCTGAGCATCTGATAGTGTATGTGAATGTGTGAGCGTCTGTGAGTGCGTCTGAGCGTCTGTGAGTGTGTCTGAGTGTTTGTCAATGTGTCTGAGCGTCTGTGAGTGTGTGAAGTGCGTCATTGAGTGTGTGTGAGCGTCTGTGAATGTGTCTGAGCATCTGTGAGTGTGTGTGAGTGCGTCAATGAGTGTGTGTGAGTGTCTGTGAATGTGTCTGAGCGTCTGTGAGTGCGTCTGAGCGTCTGTGAGTGCGTCTGAGCGTCTGTGAGTGTGTCTGTGAGTGCGTCTGAGCGTCTGTGAGTGTGTCTGAGTGTTTGTGAATGTGTCTGAGCGTCTGTGAGTGTGTCTGTGAGTGCGTCTGAGCGTCTGTGAGTGTGTCTGAGTGTTTGTGAATGTGTCTGAGTGTTTGTGAATGTGTCTGAGCGTCTGTGAGTGTGTCTGTGAGTGCGTCAATGAATGTGTCTGAGCGTCTGTGACTGTGTCTGAGCGTCTGTGACTGTGTCTGATTGTCTCTGAATGTGTCTGAGCGTCTGTGACTGTGTCTGAATGTGTCTGAGAGTGTGTCTGACTGTGTCTGATTGTCTCTGAATGTGTCTGAGCGTCTGTGACTGTGTCTGAATGTGTCTGAGAGTGTCTGAGCATCTGAGTGTGTGAGAGTGTGTCTGATTGTCTCTGAATGTGTCTGAGCATCTGAGTGTGTGAGAGTGTGTCTGATTGTCTCTGAATGTGTCTGAGCATCTGAGTGTGTGTGAGTGTATCTGACTGTCTGTGAGTGCGTCAATGAGTGTGTCTGAATGTGTCTGTGAGTGCGTCAATGAGTGTGTCTGAATGTGTCTGTGAGTGCGTCAATGAGTGTGTCTGAATGTGTCTGTGAGTGCGTCTATGAGTGTGTGTGAGCGTCTGTGAGTGTGTCTGAGTGCGTGTGAGTGTGTGTGAGTGCGTCAATGACGGGTGTGAGTGTCTGTGATGTGTGTGAGTGCGTCAATGAGTGTGTTGAGTGTCTGTGAATGTGTGTGAGTGCGTCATGAGTTGTGTGAGTGTCTGTGATGTGTGAATGTGTCTGAGCGTCTGTGAGTGTGTCTGATTGTCTCTGAATGTGTCTGAGCATCTGTGAGTGTGTCTGAGCGTCCGTGACTGTCTGAGCGTCCGTGACTGTCTGAGCGTCTGTGACTGTCTGAGCGTCTGAGAGTGTGTCTGACTGTGTCTGATTGTCTCTGAATGTGTCTGAGTGTCTGAGTGTGTGTGAGTGTATCTGACTGTGAGTGCATCAATGAGTGTGTGTGTGTATGTCTGTGTGTGAGGGTGTCTGAGCGTCTGTGTGTGTGAGTGCGTCTGAGCGTCTGTGAGTGTCTGAGCGTCTGATAGTGTATGTGAATGTGTCTGAGCATCTGTGAGTGCGTCAATGAGTGTGTCTGAGCGTCTGTGAGTGTTTCTGAGTGACTGTGAGTGTGTCTGAGCGACTGTGAGTGTCTGTGAATGTGTCTGACCATCTGTGAGTGCATCTGAGCATCTGTGAGTGTGTCTGAGTGACTGTGAGTGTCTGTGAATGTGTCTGACCATCTGTGAGTGCATCTGAGCATCTGTGAGAGCGTCTGTGAGTGTGTGAGAGCGTCTGTGAGTGTGTGAGAGCGTCTGTGAGTGTGTGAGAGCGTCTGTGAGTGTGTCTGAGCGTCTGTGAGTGTGTCTGAGTATGTCTGAATGTGTCTGAGCGTCTGTGAGTGTGTCTGAGTATGTCTGAATGTGTCTGAGCGTCTGTGAGTGTGTCTGTGCGTCTGTGAGTGTGTCTGAGTATGTCTGAATGTGTCTGTGCGTCTGTGAGTGTGTCTGAGTATGTCTGAATGTGTCTGAGCATCTGTGAGTGTGTCTGTGCGTCTGTGAGTGTGTCTGAGTATGTCTGAATGTGTCTGAGCATCTGTGAGTGTGTCTGTGCGTCTGTGAGTGTGTCTGAGTATGTCTGAATGTGTCTGTGAGTGTGTCTGAGTGTGTCTGTGCGTCTGTGAGTGTGTCTGAGTATGTCTGAATGTGTCTGAGTGTGTCTGTGCGTCTGTGAGTGTGTCTGAGTATGTCTGAATGTGTCTGTGAGTGTGTGTGTGTGTGTGTCTGTGAATGTGTCTGTGTGTGTGTGTGTGTCTGTGAATGTGTCTGTGTGTGTGTGTGTGTCTGTGAATGTGTCTGTGTGTCTGTGTGTGTGTCTGTGAATGTGTCTGTGCGTCTGTGAGTGTCTGTGAATGTGTCTGTGTGTCTGTGTGTGTGTCTGTGAATGTGTCTGTGCGTCTGTGAGTGTGTCTGAGTATGTCTGAATGTGTCTGTGAGTGTGTCTGTGTGTGTGTCTGTGCGTCTGTGAGTGTGTCTGAGTATGTCTGAATGTGTCTGTGAGTGTGTCTGTGTGTGTGTCTGAGCATCTGTGAGTGTGTCTGAGCATGTCTGAATGTGTCTGAGCGTCTGTGAGTGCGTCTGTGCATGTCTGAATGTGTCTGAGCGTCTGTGAGTGCGTCTGTGACTGTGTCTGAGCGTCTGTGACTGTGTCTGAGCGTCTGTGACTGTGTCTGAGCGTCTATGAGTGCGTCTGAGCGTCTGTGAGTGCGTCTGAGCGTCTGTGACTGTGTCTGAGCGTCTGTGAGTGCGTCTGTGAGTGTGTCTGAGCGTCTGTGAGTGCGTCTGAGCATCTGTGTCTGTGAATGTGTCTGACCATCTGTGAGTGCGTCTGAGCATCTGTGAGTGTGTCTGAGTGACTGTGAGTGTGTCTGTGAATGTGTCTGACCATCTGTGAGTGTGTCTGACCATCTGTGAGTGCATCTGAGCGTCTGTGAGTGCGTCTGAGTGACTGTGAGTGTGTCTGTGAATGTGTCTGACCATCTGTGAGTGCATCTGACCATCTGTGAGTGCATCTGAGCGTCTGTGAGTGCGTCTGAGTGACTGTGAGTGTGTCTGTGAATGTGTCTGACCATCTGTGAGTGCATCTGACCATCTGTGAGTGCATCTGAGCGTCTGTGAGTGCGTCTGAGTGACTGTGAGTGTGTCTGTGAATGTGTCTGACCATCTGTGAGTGCATCTGACCATCTGTGAGTGCATCTGAGCGTCTGTGAGTGCGTCTGAGTGACTGTGAGTGTGTCTGTGAATGTGTCTGAGCGTCTGTGAGTGTGTGTGTGTGCGTCTGTGAGTGTGTGTGTGTGTGCCTGTGAGTGCGTTGAGTGTGTGTGTGTGTCTGTGAGTGTGTCTGAGCATCTGTGTGTCTGAGCATCTGAGTGTCTTTGAGTGTGTCTGTGAATGTGTCTGAGTGACTGTGAGTGTATCTGTGAGTGTGTCTGAGCGACTGTGAGTGTGTCTGAGCATCTGTGACTGTCTGAGCGTCTGTGACTGTGTCTGAGTGTCTGTGAGTGCGTCTGTGTGCGTCTGAGCGTCTGTGAGTGCGTCTGAGCATCTGTGACTGTGTCTGTGAATGTGTCTGAGTGACTGTGAGTGTATCTGTGAGTGTGTCTGAGCGTCTGTGACTGTGTCTGAGTGTCTGTAAGTGCGTCTGTGAGTGCGTCTGAGCGTCTGTGACTGTGTCTGAGCGTCTTTGAGGGTATCTGTGTGTCTGAGCGTCTGTGAGTGTTTCTGAGTGACTGAGTGTCTGAGCGACTGTCTGTGAGTGCATCTGAGCATCTGTGAGTGTGTCTGAGTGACTGTGAGTGTCTGTGAATGTGTCTGACCATCTGTGAGTGCATCTGAGCATCTGTGAGTGTGTCTGAGTGACTGTGAGTGTGTCTGTGAATGTGTCTGACCATCTGTGAGTGCATCTGAGCGTCTGTGAATGTGTCTGAGGGACTGTGAGTGTGTCTGTGAATGTGTCTGACCATCTGTGAGTGCATCTGAGCGTCTGTGAATGTGTCTGAGGGACTGTGAGTGTGTCTGTGAATGTGTCTGACCATCTGTGAGTGCATCTGAGCGTCTGTGAGTGTGTCTGTGACATGTGTCCTGACCATGCTGTGAGTGCATCTGAGCGTCTGTGGTGGTCTGAGTGACTGTGAGTTGGTCTGTGAATGGTGTCTGACCATCTGTGAGGTGCATCTGAGCGTCTGTGAGTGTGTCTGAGTGACTGTGAAGGTTGTCTGTGAATGTGTCGGACCATCGTGAGTGCATCTGAGCGTCTGTGAGTGTGTCTGATGCCGACTGTGAGTGTGTCTGTGAGCGACTGTGAGTGTGTCTGTGGTGTGTCTGTAGCGGATCTGTGAGTGTGTCTGTGACTGCTGTCGGAGCTTCTGTGACTGTCGTCTGAGCGTCTGTGACTGTGTCTGCGCGTCTGGTGGAGTGTGTCCAGTGAGCGACGTGAGTGTTCTGGGTGAATGTGTCTGAGCTTCTGTGAGGTGTGTCTGAGCGTCTGTGAATGTGTCTGAGCGTCTGTGAGTGTGTCTGAGCGTCTGTGACTGTGTCTGAGCGTCTGTGAGTGTGTCTGAGTGACTGAGTGCGTCTGAGCGTCCGTGAGTGTGTCTGTGAGTGCGTCTGAGCGTCTGTGAGTGCGTCTGAGCGTCTGTGAGTGCGTCTGAGCGTCTGTGAGTGCGTCTGAGCGTCTGTGAGTGCGTCTGTGAATGCGTCTGAGCGTCTGTGAGTGCGTCTGAGCGTCTGTGAGTGTGTCTGTGAGTGCGTCTGACCGTCTGAGTGCGCCTGAGCGTCTGTGAATGTGTCTGACTGTGAGTGTGTCTGAGCGTCTGTGAGTGTGTCTGTGAATGTGTCTGATGTTAAAGTTAATTCCATTAACTTTAACTAGTAATGACTTCATGACTTTCTTTGCTAACAAAATTTTAACTATTAGAGAAAAAATTACTCATAACCATCCCAAAGACGTATCATTATCTTTGGCTGCTTTCAGTGATGCCGGTATTTGGTTAGACTCTTTCTCTCCGATTGTTCTGTCTGAGTTATTTTCATTAGTTACTTCATCCAAACCATCAACATGTTTATTAGACCCCATTCCTACCAGGCTGCTCAAGGAAGCCCTACCATTATTTAATGCTTCGATCTTAAATATGATCAATCTATCTTTGTTAGTTGGCTATGTACCACAGGCTTTTAAGGTGGCAGTAATTAAACCATTACTTAAAAAGCCATCACTTGACCCAGCTATCTTAGCTAATTATAGGCCAATCTCCAACCTTCCTTTTCTCTCAAAAATTCTTGAAAGGGTAGTTGTAAAACAGCTAACTGATCATCTGCAGAGGAATGGTCTATTTGAAGAGTTTCAGTCAGGTTTTAGAATTCATCATAGTACAGAAACAGCATTAGTGAAGGTTACAAATGATCTTCTTATGGCCTCGGACAGTGGACTCATCTCTGTGCTTGTTCTGTTAGACCTCAGTGCTGCTTTTGATACTGTTGACCATAAAATTTTATTACAGAGATTAGAGCATGCCATAGGTATTAAAGGCACTGTGCTGCGGTGGTTTGAATCATATTTGTCTAATAGATTACAATTTGTTCATGTAAATGGGGAATCTTCTTCACAGACTAAAGTTAATTATGGCGTTCCACAAGGTTCTGTGCTAGGACCAATTTTATTCACTTTATACATGCTTCCCTTAGGCAGTATTATTAGACGGTATTGCTTAAATTTTCATTGTTACGCAGATGATACCCAGCTTTATCTATCCATGAAGCCAGAGGACACACACCAATTAGCTAAACTGCAGGATTGTCTTACAGACATAAAGACATGGATGACCTCTAATTTCCTGCTTTTAAACTCAGATAAAACTGAAGTTATTGTACTTGGCCCCACAAATCTTAGAAACATGGTGTCTAACCAGATCCTTACTGTGGATGGCATTACCCTGACCTCTAGTAATACTGTGAGAAATCTTGGAGTCATTTTTGATCAGGATATGTCATTCAAAGCGCATATTAAACAAATATGTAGGACTGCTTTTTTGCATTTACGCAATATCTCTAAAATCAGAAAGGTCTTGTCTCAGAGTGATGCTGAAAAACTACTTCATGCATTTATTTCCTCTAGGCTGGACTATTGTAATTCATTATTATCAGGTTGTCCTAAAAGTTCCCTAAAAAGCCTTCAGTTAATTCAAAATGCTGCAGCTAGAGTACTGACGGGGACTAGAAGGAGAGAGCATATCTCACCCATATTGGCCTCTCTTCATTGGCTTCCTGTTAATTCTAGAATAGAATTTAAAATTCTTCTTCTTACTTATAAGGTTTTGAATAATCAGGTCCCATCTTATCTTAGGGACCTCGTAGTACCATATCACCCCAATAGAGCGCTTCGCTCTCAGACTGCAGGCTTACTTGTAGTTCCTAGGGTTTGTAAGAGTAGAATGGAGGCAGAGCCTTCAGCTTTCAGGCTCCTCTCCTGTGGAACCAGCTCCCAATTCAGATCAGGGAGACAGACACCCTCTCTACTTTTAAGATTAGGCTTAAAACTTTCCTTTTTGCTAAAGCTTATAGTTAGGGCTGGATCAGGTGACCCTGAACCATCCCTTAGTTATGCTGCTATAGACGTAGACTGCTGGGGGGTTCCCATGATGCACTGTTTCTTTCTCTTTTTGCTCTGTATGCACCACTCTGCATTTAATCATTAGTGATCGATCTCTGCTCCCCTCCACAGCATGTCTTTTTCCTAGTTCTCTCCCTCAGCCCCAACCAGTCCCAGCAGAAGACTGCCCCTCCCTGAGCCTGGTTCTGCTGGAGGTTTCTTCCTGTTAAAAGGGAGTTTTTCCTTCCCACTGTAGCCAAGTGCTTGCTCACAGGGGGTCGTTTTGACCGTTGGGGTTTTACATAATTATTGTATGGCCTTGCCTTACAATATAAAGCGCCTTGGGGCAACTGTTTGTTGTGATTTGGCGCTATATAAAAAAATTGATTGATTGATCTGTGAGTGTGTCTGAGCATCTGTGAGTGTATCTGTGAATGTGTCTGAGCGTCTGTGAGTGTGTCTGAGCGTCTGTGAGTGTATCTGTGAATGTGTCTGAGCGTCTGTGAGTGTGTCTGAGCGTCTGTGAGTGTATCTGTGAATGTGTCTGAGCGTCTGTGAGTGTGTCTGAGAGTCTGTCCTCACAACTTAACCTTTATTTTTAAAGCATGTTTAAAATGACAGCAGTCGACCAAGGTGTTGCACATAATTAAAAAATGAGCACCAAGTCACCCCCAGTCGTAAATAAATGAATTAAAAATAACAGGCAATAAAACAGATAAAAGACCAAGTAAAATAAAGAGTAAAAAGTAGTAGGAAATAATTTAATTTAATTTATTTTCATTTATACGAGGTCTATTAGAAAAGTATCCGACCTTATTTTTTTCAAAAACCATATGGATTTGAATCATGTGTGATTGCGTCAGACAAGCTTGAACCCTCATGCGCATGCGTGAGTTTTTCCACGCCTGTCAGTTGCGTCATTTGCCTGTGAGCAGGCTTTGAGTGAGGAGTGGCCCAGCCCCCTCGGCAGATTTTCATTGTCAGGAAATGGCGGAATGGTTTGGGCTTTTTTTCCATCAGAATTTTTTCAGAAACTGTTAGAGACTGGCAGCTGGAAACCATTAGAAAAATTTATCTGGCTTTCGGTGAAAATTTTACGGGCTTCACAGAGAATAAGGACTGTTACTACAGCTTTAAGGACGGCTTTAAGGACACTCGGCGCGCCGCGCTCCGTGCGGCCATCGAGAGCCACAAACCACCGGATCATTTCTAAACGGATGGCTGTCTGGATCCGGGACCATCGTGTGCCATTTCTCTGGTTATCACAAGAGCTGGACATCAACCATTTTCCGGCAGATTTCACTTTTAACAAGAGATTTTTTTCATGGAAAGCCGAGCGGAGGCTTCGTGTGTCACGATGGATTCGCTACTGGAGCGAGACAAAACCACCTCCGTTTTGGTCTCACAGGACGGCTTTAAGATGGCGTTCAGACAGCTGTCGGTGGTTTTTCCATCAAGTGATTATCCGAGAAATTGTGGATGTGCCTGGACATGCCAGAACATGTCCCGTGAGGCTTCATCACGGCGTTGCTGTGCGCCATGCGGCACCGCCGCGACGCGCGAAGCCTCCGCTCCTCTTTCCATGACAAAAACTCCTGTGACAGTGGAATGTGCCGTTCATTTCCAAACTGGACGCTGTGTTTTATCCGGGACGTCATCTGACTAGCACAGGAATTGTGAAAAGACGTGGACATCAGCACTCGTTCCAGTAGCGAATCCATCGTGACGCGCGAAGCCTCCGCTTGGCTTTCCATGACAAAATCTCTTGTTAAAAGTCAATCAATCAATCAATCAATTTTTTTATATAGCGCCAAATCACAACAAACAGTTGCCCCAAGGCGCTTTATATTGTAAGGCAAGGCCATACAATAATTATGTAAAACCCCAACGGTCAAACGACCCCCTGTGAGCAAGCACTTGGCTACAGTGGGAAGGAAAAACTCCCTTTTAACAGGAAGAAACCTCCAGCAGAACCAGGCTCAGGGAGGGGCAGTCTTCTGCTGGGACTGGTTGGGGCTGAGGGAGAGAACCAGGAAAAAGACATGCTGTGGAGGGGAGCAGAGATCGATCACTAATGATTAAATGCAGAGTGGTGCATACAGAGCAAAAAGAGAAAGAAACAGTGCATCATGGGAACCCCCCAGCAGTCTACGTCTATAGCAGCATAACTAAGGGATGGTTCAGGGTCACCTGATCCAGCCCTAACTATAAGCTTTAGCAAAAAGGAAAGTTTTAAGCCTAATCTTAAAAGTAGAGAGGGTGTCTGTCTCCCTGATCTGAATTGGGAGCTGGTTCCACAGGAGAGGAGCCTGAAAGCTGAAGGCTCTGCCTCCCATTCTACTCTTACAAACCCTAGGAACTACAAGTAAGCCTGCAGTCTGAGAGCGAAGCGCTCTATTGGGGTGATATGGTACTACGAGGTCCCTAAGATAAGATGGGACCTGATTATTCAAAACCTTATAAGTAAGAAGAAGAATTTTAAATTCTATTCTAGAATTAACAGGAAGCCAATGAAGAGAGGCCAATATGGGTGAGATATGCTCTCTCCTTCTAGTCCCCGTCAGTACTCTAGCTGCAGCATTTTGAATTAACAGAAGGCTTTTTAGGGAACTTTTAGGACAACCTGATAATAATGAATTACAATAGTCCAGCCTAGAGGAAATAAATGCATGAAATCTGCCGGAAAATGGTTGATGTCCAGCTCTTGTGATAACCAGAGAAAGTGCACACGACGGTCCGGCTCCACAGAGCCATCCGTTTAGAAATAATACGGTGGTTTGTGGCTCTCAATGGCGGCACAGAGCGCGGCGCGCCGAGCGTCCTTAAAGCCGTCCTTAAAGCTGTAGTAACAGTCCTTATTGTCTGTGAAGCCTGTAAAATTTTCACCGAAAGCCAGATAAATTTTTTGAATGGTTTCCAGCTGCCAGTCTCTAACAGTTTCTGAAAAAATTCTGATGGGGAAAAAAAGCCCAAATCATTCCTCCATTTCCTGACAATGAAAATCCGCCGAGGGGGTGGACCACTCCTCACTCAAAGCCTGCTCACAGGCGAATGACGCAATCGACAGGCGTGGAAAAACTCACGCATGCGCACGAGGATTCAAGCTTGTCTGATGTAATCACACGTGATTCAAATCCATATGGTTTTTGAAAAAAATAATAAGGTCGGATACTTTTCTAATAGACCTTGTATAGCATCAAAACACAACAAAACTGCCTCAAGGTGCATCGCGTAAGTAAGGTCTAACCTTACTAACCCCCAGAGCAAGAACACAGGAGACAGTGGGAAGAAAAAAACTCCCTCTGAGGATTTGAGGAAGAAACCTCAAGCAGACCAGACTCAAAGGGGTGATCTTCTGCTTGGGCCATGATACAGACACACTAGCCAAATATACAGGAGATTTTGGCAGTCCATGCTGGTGTCCAGGACGGGAGACCTGCAGAAGAAGACACCACTCCCACCTCTGGATGGAGCCGCACCTCAAACAGAGAGAAAAAACAGACATATAATTTGTCAGCATTAAGCAACAGGAAAAACAGAAGAAATACTAAGATGAAACATGTAATCGCTCATTTAGGAAACACCAGAGAAAATAGATTTTTAGAGAGGCTTTAAAAGTCTCTCAGGACAGGGATGATCTAATATTAAAGGGGAGACTATTCCAGAGCCTGGGGGCGGCCGCTGCAAAGGCCCTGTCACCTCTCGTCTTTAATCTGGTTTTAGGCACCACCAAAAACAGCTGGTCAGAAGTCCTTAAGGCTCTGGTTGGGCTGTAAGGAAGAAGAAGCTCTGAAAGATACACTGGGGCCATTGAGGGCTTTAAAAACAATTAAAAGAAGTTTAAAATCAACCTGGTAACAGACCGGAAGCCAGTGAAGAGCAGCCAAGACCAGCGTAATGTGGTCAGACTATTTCTTTCCCAAAAGAGACGAGCAGATGCGTTCTGAATAAGTTGAAGGCGGTTTAGAGAGGTCTGATCCAAGCCAACGTACAGAGTTACAATAATCTAGTCTACTTGTGACGAAGGCCTGGATGACCTTCTCAAGGTCAATCCTAGAGAAATATGGCTTTGACTTGAGTAGGAGATGGAGCTGGAAGAAACTTAGGATGTCAAGAATCACCCCAAGGTTCCTCACACAGGAGTGAATGTTGGAACCCAGGGGAACCAGGACATAAGCAGAGCAGGCTGTGGAAGTTCTCCCCCCAAACAGGATAACCTCTGTCTTGAACTCATTAAGATTGAATAGGTTAACATAGATAAAAGGAAAAGAATAGGGCCTAGAATGTAGCCTTGAGGGACTCCACAGGTCAGTGGGGCCACATCTGAAGAAAATTGGCCCAGCTGCAGAGAAAAGCTCTGCTCTGAGGTAAAAACTGAACCAGGTGAGAACAGAGCCTGTAATGCCCACATGCTGCCCGAGATGATGCAGCAGAATCACATGGTCCACTGTGTCAAAGGCAGTTGACTAGTCTAAAAGCATCAGGATGGCAGGACTACCTGAGTCAGCAGCTAAAATCAAATCATTAAAAACTCAGTAGAGCGGTTTAGGTGCTATGTCTGGGTTTGAAGCCAGACTCAAACTTTTCATAAATGTCATGTTGTGCTAAAAACAACTGCAGCTGGATGTTGACTGCTCTCTCCAACACCTTGGATAAAAAGGGGAGTTGGGATATAGGCCTAAAATTAGCAAGGATGGAAGGACCGCCATCTTTCTTTTTAATTAAAGGTTTCACCACAGCATGTTTAAAAGCTAAAGGCACACAGTCAGCGGTAAGACTGGTGTTAACCATCAACAAAACAGTGGCTCCTACTGAATCAACAACTTCTGTGAGGAGACGAGGACGAATGATGTCTAAAGAACAATTTGTAGATCGCAACACAGAGAAAAATCAGTGTCTGTGAAGAACCGAACGCCTGAATGAGCCGGTCTGAGGACAGACACTTTGGTGATTAAAAAACTGTTACAAAGTGGAGGCGTTGGAACAAAAGGAGGGAGACATCACTGGGATTAATAAGAGAGTTCAGACATTGAACAGGACTGTGAGCAGCCTGTCCTCACAAAGGAGTCTGTCCTCACAGCTTCGTAGTGGAGCAGAGAAGGATTTCAGATCAGATCTCGACTTCCATCTTTTCTGTCATACTGCAGTTGAACTTTTAATGTTGAATTTTTTCAGAACGTCCTCTTTAAAACTTCATCATCAAGCTGTTTAACTGGTGATGCAAAACTTGCACTGCGCAGTTTGTCCAAATGCAGCCACAGAAGCTGAGAATGTCTTCAGGGTTGTTTGAGTGTCTTGGTGGTTATCCTCACGCGTCTCCTTCTTCTTGCATTGTCACTTTGGGAACTGCCTCCTGCAGACACGGTTCCCTAAACAGGTCCTGTACTGTGTCTGATGTACGTTAAGTCCATGATGTGTCCAGTGCGACAGGCTGGAGGTTTGTCTGATGCTGAGTCCAGCACTAATAAATGTCTTCTGTTTCCGCTCTAGCTGGTGGGTGAACTGGATCATTCCCATCCTGTCGGCGGCCATCATCACACTCTTGTACCGTATCTTCATCGCAGACAAAGAGTGATGTCATCAAAGCAGGACACGCCTCTCTGCTGTCCCCCACGTGCACTATGTCCACATTCCCCAATTTCTAATCGACAGCTGCACCAGCCAATGACTGTGTCTGAACCCTGAGGCTCCTCCCAGCACTAAACAGCCGTCCTGGATCAGATGGACCGACTGTCAGACTGAAGAACACCTGAGGACATCATCTGATGGAGACGCTGTCCTCAGGAGGGTCCAGTGACTCCATGCTGCGTACGACATTCCACAGAACTACAGTACCCACAAAGCATTTCACTGTGTAACCAGTCACATGGCAACAACTGTTTCAATATAAAATTTCAGGTTCCGTTTTTGTTGGTGTCCAACGTACAGGCAGTTCTGTTAGCTAGCTGTGTCACTGAATTGTTTGCTAATAATCTGAATTTAAAATGATCTGTGTTGTTACATGCTCATTAGCCCAGGCTAGCCACTGTCGCTGCTGGACTAGGCTAGCTTGCTGCTGTCTGTTGGTTGTTACCCGTTTCCCGCCTCATAAACTTTATCCACCTGTTTGGAGTCCATCCCAATCCAATATAACGAATCAACATGTTTGTCTTACACGACACATCTAGCTAACAGAAGACCCCCCTACAGGTTGGATGCTAACAGGTCATCCTGTGATTGGCTGGCAGCGTGCTGTAGTGTGTCAGAGGTCGTGGTGGTTAATCTCACGTGGATCGCTGCAGAGAACATTTCACGCTGAAATTATTTCAAATTTTGTTTGAAGATTTACAGCCAAACTGCTCATGTGACCGTAAAGATTCTGCTTATGTTTCTCTGGGTACAAAAATTTTTTGGAATTCCTCAGTAATGATGCAACACGTTAGAATGATTTAGTCGTAATAATTATAATAATAATAATGTTTAGTTTGTGTCTTTGCACCTGATTCTAAATGAGGTTAAACGCAGATCCGCTGCACTTTTTTTTTTTTTTTTAATTTTTGTGTTCTGTTTGTGACACAGTGAATGAAGTGTAATTCTGAAGGATGCACACAAACATTTGTTGCATATTAAACCTCAATCAGCTCTTTGCGGCTCAAACCAATACGTGACCTTTTGCGTCTGTGCAGCTAAGTGCCTTTTTGTAAAACCAGTTTAAAGTTCTTGTTTGACAAATTGATGTTTTGGGCCAAAATGTCTTGTGAAATGAAAACAAGAATTTAAATGGCATTATTTACTGTAATTTTACTGCTTTTTGTAGTAAAATGATTGTCATACCTTGACTTTGATCTCTTTATTTTTCAGAATGTTCACTATATTTCTTGTCTCTTTTTAAAGTCATAACATCTCTTCTTCATGTGATTCATTCAGTTTGAAGTTGTTTTTGTGTAAATCAAAATGAAAATGAAATCCACTGCTGTAGTTGCAAACAAGAACCACCAGGTGGCAGTGCAGACATGGGAACTTTTGCAGTAAGACCCAATGGAATCACGTGGTCGTGCGAGGTGACGCAGTCCGCTGACACCCAGAAGTTCTGAGCTTCACATCAACATCTCTTTGTGTCTATAGATGGAGTAGAAACGCCGGATCAGGAGCAGAATGTTTAATGTCTCGAGGACGTGCGTTTGTCACAGCTGTCCCATAATTAACGTGACAAGAAGAAGCATCTTATTGCACAGGTGATATTTCAGTGCAGAAGTGAGTCCAGTATTGGTCCAGAAGCCCGTTGGTGTTTATCTCCGGATTCCGTAGCATCAAGCTGTTGAAAGTCTATGACTCGTCCTGGACGGGACGCCAGTCCATCACAGGTTAAACCCAGTCCCCATTTACAGCTGGGTGGACTGAGACGATGCAGAATGCTGCCTGTCTTCTCCAAAGACAAAGACAGGTTCAGGTTTGAACCCAGGTCTACATTTTGGAAGGTCTAATTCAGTGTCTTGGGTTGTAAAGTTTGAGAGCCACAGGCAGGATCTGGTGGTGGTCCGGGGTGCACCTGAGTTGCTGAGTGTACTTGGACTAACCCAGTGTGTCATGTCGTGGCTGAGACGGGTTGTTGAAGATGGCATAAGTCTTCAGCATCATCCTCCTTGAGTGAGTCCAGAGGCCTGAAGGACCAGTTGGTTGAGCCTGTTAGCATCTGCTGCTCTCAGCCTGCAGCACCGGACACCACAGACTCCGAGAACATCCTCTGCATTGACCTGCAGATGTTTAAGGATCTCAGCAAGTACAGGTGATTTGAACTTCCTCCATGTTTTTAGAACAGTTTACTGTTGATGTGTAGTATTTGGAATCCTCCAGTATCCACATTTGTTCTCCGGAAGGCAGCGGGATACCAGCGCCTTTCTCCTCCTTTCAATCAGTTGAAGGTGGTTGTCCTCACACCACAGGACAAAGTTCTCCACCGCAGTCCTGCGCACAGTCTCCTCACCCTGACAGACACATCCCACAGCCTCAGAGTCATCAGAGAACCTCTGGAGATGGCAGGACTCTGTCTGGTAGTTGAAATCAGAGGTGTGAAGGCACTTCAGGTGTACATACTGAGGTCTTCCACTGAGACAGTCAACAATCCAGGACACAAGGGGTCATCCACATACACTAATGTCAACCTTCTGCCCGAGAAGAGATGGCCTTGTGGTGTTGAATGGGCCGGAGAAATCTATGGACGTGACCTTCACTGTGCTCGCCGTATTATTCAGGTGAACATACACCCTGTTGAGGAGGTATATCATGGTGTCCTCCACACCTCATCAAGGCAGTTAGGCAAACTGGAGGGGTCAGGTTCAGAGCAGACCTGACAGTAACTGGGAGTTGTCTAGAACTAGTCTCTCAATGGTCTTCATGATGTGGAACATCAGAGCTACCAGTCTGTATCTGCAGTGTCTTTGACACAGGAATGAGACAGGATGTCTTCCACAACACAGGGATGTAAGAGTGTTCCATGATGCATAACACAAAATGGCTGACGCACATCCAAAATGTCCTTGTAACTATCTGATCTTAACCTAACTGCCTTTGAAAATGGCTGACGCACAAAATGTCCTTGTATTTGGTAAAACTATTAGATCCTTTTACAGCTGTTGAATTGATAAAACCATCTGATCTTTTTATATATGTTTAATTGATCCAAAGTATTCATGTCAGTTTGGAAAAAGAATCAGCATGATGGAACACTGTTTTTATTGTGTGACACTACACTACATACATAAACACACACTATAAGATTTTTTTACATAACAACCATGAATGCACCGCAACTCAGCCACATGGGGTGTGCAGCCAGTACATTCTGAGTGTCGGTCCCAAGTCCAGCTAAATGAGGAGGGTTGCGTCAGGAAGGGCATCCGGTGTAAAACAAACCAACCCAACTATGCAGACTCAGAATCGAATTCCCATACCGGATCGGTCGCGGCCCGGGTTAACAACGTCTGCCACCGGTGCTATTGCCCAACAGGGTGCCGGTGGAAATTGGGCTACTGCTGGGCGAAGACGATGAAAAAGAGGAGGAAAACGTTGCCACGAACAGCGGGAGAAGAAGAAAACTAGAAGGGTGGAAATGAGAGTGGGGACTTTGAATCATTTTAAAGGAAGAGTAAGTGTGTTGGAGGTTAAGCGAGTGTCTGACAGGGTGATGAGTGTGAAGTTGGAAATTCAAGGGGTGATGCATGGATGTGCTGAGAGAGGACATGCAGGTGGTTGGTGTGACAGAGGAAGATACAGAGGACAGGGTGAGATGGAAACGATTGATCTGCTGTGGTGACCCCTGATGGGAACAGCCGAAAGACAAAGAAGAAGAACCATGAATGCACTGCGAACAGACACACCCCACTTTCACCACCCTGCAGCCAGCTCACATAGACACTGACTCTGTAACGGTGTAACAACTCTTTACAATACAACATCTAAACTTTGAAGTCCGTTTCCTGTCCAATTCTTTTTGGAGGTCTCACCGTGATAAAAGAACCTATCAGGGATGCTCTGTAGACTGTATTGAAAACTTGAGGGACCCCCCAATGAGTGTCAGATTCCTGGAGTATTTCAAGTTTCACACCATCAGGACCAGCAGCCTTTCCAGCCTGGACCTTCCTCAGTTGTCTCCACACTTGGTCAGTTGTGAAGCATGTTGGTGTGGTAACTGATGGGTGTGTGTGTGTGGGGAGTAGATGGTGTGTGTGTGTGTGTGTCTGTGGGAGTACACAGTGCAGACGTCCTCTGGGGGACGAGGGGGAGCAAAGTGGGGCCGTGTAACATGACTCAGGCAGGTTTTTTTTTTTATTTGATTTGGCAATAAAATACAAGTACATAAAATACATACATACAAGATATAAAATTGCAGAGGATAACACAAAAAAGGTCTTCCGTCCCTTGTTCCCGCCCCTCCCCCATTGGTCACAGCAGCAGGTGCCTTACTTCCGGTGATTGTCTACCTTCCTGGCCACGCCTCCTTGATGTTTTTTCCTGAAGGTTTCCCTCCAACTTCCTCCTCTGTTGCCTTTTTTTCCATCTCAATCTTTATTTTTGGGCCTCTCTGGATCATCTTTAATTGATCAGAGTTGCCAGATCTGAATCCCCCCTCCCCCTTTTTGGCAGTTAGAACATCTTTGATCTCCCTCGTAATGAACAGCGACCACAACCTGTTTCATGGCACTTTAAAAATATATCAGAATCATTTTTCTGTAGTTCTCATGTGATTTTATTCAAGCGATGGGGCCAGAAGACGGATTGAAAGTGAGTAAATACTGCCCTCTACTGGCAATGTGGCGATTTTAAGCCCTTTGAGTTTGTAAAAAAAAAGAAAAAAGCAGGTACATGAAAGGAGACGTATTGCTCCTCATCTCAAAACCAGAAACCAACAAACTAACAAAGTGAACCGTCCTTCAGCACAGGGACGAGTCCAGAAAATATCTGCCCTTTTGCACCTACATATGAGGGCTGTCAATAAAGTATAGGTCCTTTTTATTTTTTTCAAAAACTATATGGATTTCATTCATATGTTTTTACGTCAGACATGCTTGAACCCCTGTGCGCATGCGTGAGTTTTTCCACGCCTGTCGGTGACGTCATTCGCCTGTGAGCACTCCTTGTGGGAGGAGTCGTCCAGCCTCTCGTCGGAATTCCTTTGTCTGAGAAGTTGCTGAGTGACTGGCGCTTTGTTTGATCTAAATTTTTTCTAAATCTGTGAGACACATCGAAGTGGACACGGTTCGAAA
The DNA here is from genome assembly GCF_902500255.1 of Thalassophryne amazonica. Taxonomy (NCBI): domain Eukaryota; kingdom Metazoa; phylum Chordata; class Actinopteri; order Batrachoidiformes; family Batrachoididae; genus Thalassophryne; species Thalassophryne amazonica. The sequence goes on from NC_047103.1 coordinate 3,909,241, forward strand.
AATTAAGCTGGTTTTCGGTGAAAATTTTAACGGCTGATGAGAGATTTTGAGGTATGTCTCTTCCCCTCCTCCCCTCATGGTAGCTTCCAGGATACCATCAACATCGTCATCAAATTTCTGCCACTCGTACCCCTTACTAGCCATCCATCCGTTTGGGGTGCTCATTCTCCCCCCCTCTCGGGCTCCCCTGGGGGTATGTCTCTTTAGGACTTTTCGTAGCTAAATTGGGTTCTTCCTCTCAGGAGATGCAGGTCGGGTTGCTAGCCCTTCCTGCCATTTGCCGTCTTTCCGCGCTGTCTGCTGTCTCTCCAAGCTGTCGCCACTCTGTTCATGGTCGTCAACCAGTCTATTCCTGGCTGTCACTGGCCTTGCCAGAATTACATAATGGTTACATACACTTCATAATGCAAAATCTTGGACACATCATCAGTGATAGTACCTGGGGTCATGGGGGGTTTCAGGTCTTTCAACTTCAGACCCCCTTGCCCAGGCGACCCGACCGGGAGTGATCAAATCCCGGCCTGTGTCCAAGAAGCTGTCGCCCACTGCTTGTCCCTGCTGATCCACAACCACCATGAAGCTCTCTCTGCAGCCTCAAATGCTGCAGTGATGGCCTTTCTCTTGCGTGCTCCGGTGATACCCAGGAGGCTATAGGCCTTGCAGAGTGACTTTCCTGCAAAGCCCCTTACTCCAACTTCGACGGGAAGGCACCTCACATGCCACCCCCGTCTGCGACACTCCTCCACCAGCTCAGCATACTTCTCCCTCTTCCTCTCACTGGCTTCCTCCATTCTCTCCTCCCAGGGCACTGTAAGCTCCAGCATAATAACCTGCTTAGATGACTCTGAAAACAGAACAATGTCTGGTCTAAGACTGGTTTCCAAGATGTTTTCAGGAAAGCGAAGCTGTTTCCCCAGGTCCACCCTCAACTGCCAGTCCTTCCCTGCACCCAGGAGACCTGTCTGGGCCTTCGGTCGGGTGGGTGGTTGTTCTCCAGCTCGCACAAACGAGATTTCCCGCCTTAATGGTTTCAAGCTCTTGCACTGGACTATGGCACTATTGATGGACTCAGCAACTACTTTCAGCACTTGGTCATGGCGCCAACGATAGCGACCATCCCCCAGCGCTCTGGGGCAGCTGCTGAGGATGTGTTCCAGAGTTCCTCTCCCCTGGCACAAGGGGCATGCTGAGGTATCAGCCTTGCCCCAAGTGAAAAGGTTCGACGGGCTGGGTAGGACATCATAAACTGACTGGATTAAGAATTTAATGCGGTAGGGTTCTGCCTTCCACAACCCCGGCCACGAGATCTTCCTCTCTATGGCTCCCTCCCATCTGGTCCATGCGCCCTGTTGTCTCAATCCCACCATTTGGCTTGCACGCTGCTCCTCAACCCCAGCTCTCACTTTGCGTTGAACCAGGTCCTGCCTTACCTTGCCCTCAGTTTTGTTATAGTGGATTGTTGGGATAGTACCCAGGCCCGCCCGGCCGATTGCCACAGAACCCACAAGCTTCTTGTGACGCAGCCGTGCTTCTGCCTGGTCCACAGCTTCCTGTGCCTTCCACTTTCTGCCAGTCCTCACCTCAATACCTGCTTGGGATACTTTCATGTCCTTGGAATCCCTATATTGGAGCACCTCTCTTGCTCTGATAACCCTAAACTCCTCAGTAAGGCTTTTGATAGGGAGCGTCAGCTTGGTCTTATTGCCATAAAGGGCAACTCAATCAATCAATCAATCAATTTTTTTATATAGCGCCAAATCACAACAAACAGTTGCCCCAAGGCGCTTTATATTGTAAGGCAAGGCCATACAATAATTATGTAAAACCCCAACGGTCAAAACGACCCCCTGTGAGCAAGCACTTGGCTACAGTGGGAAGGAAAAACTCCCTTTTAACAGGAAGAAACCTCCAGCAGAACCAGGCTCAGGGAGGGGCAGTCTTCTGCTGGGACTGGTTGGGGCTGAGGGAGAGAACCAAGAAAAAGACATGCTGTGGAGGGGAGCAGAGATCGATCACTAATGATTAAATGCAGAGTGGTGCATACAGAGCAAAAAGAGAAAGAAACAGTGCATCATGGGAACCCCCCAGCAGTCTACGTCTATAGCAGCATAACTAAGGGATGGTCCAGCCCTAACTATAAGCTTTAGCAAAAAGGAAAGTTTTAAGCCTAATCTTAAAAGTAGAGAGGGTGTCTGTCTCCCTGATCTGAATTGGGAGCTGGTTCCACAGGAGAGGAGCCTGAAAGCTGAAGGCTCTGCCTCCCATTCTACTCTTACAAACCCTAGGAACTACAAGTAAGCCTGCAGTCTGAGAGCGAAGCGCTCTATTGGGGCGATATGGCACCACGAGGTCCCCAAGATAAGATGGGACCTGATTATTCAAAACCTTATAAGTAAGAAGAAGAATTTTAAATTCTATTCTAGAATTAACAGGAAGCCAATGAAGAGAGGCCAATATGGGTGAGATATGCTCTCTCCTTCTAGTCCCCGTCAGTACTCTAGCTGCAGCATTTTGAATTAACTGAAGGCTTTTTAGGGAACTTTTAGGACAACCTGATAATAATGAATTACAATAGTCCAGCCTAGAGGAAATAAATGCATGAATTAGTTTTTCAGCATCACTCTGAGACAAGACCTTTCTGATTTTAGAGATATTGCGTAAATGCAAAAAGCAGTCCTACATATTTGTTTAATATGCGCTTTGAATGACATATCCTGATCAAAAATGACTCCAAGATTTCTCACAGTATTACTAGAGGTCAGGGTAATGCCATCCAGAGTAAGGATCTGGTTAGACACCATGTTTCTAAGATTTGTGGGGCCAAGTACAATAACTTCAGTTTTATCTGAGTTTAAAAGCAGGAAATTAGAGGTCATCCATGTCTTTATGTCTGTAAGACAATCCTGCAGTTTAGCTAATTGGTGTGTGTCCTCTGGCTTCATGGATAGATAAAGCTGGGTATCATCTGCATAACAATGAAAATTTAAGCAATACCGTCTAATAATACTGCCTAAGGGAAGCATGTATAAAGTAAATAAAATTGGTCCTAGCACAGAACCTTGTGGAACTCCATAATTAACTTTAGTCTGTGAAGAAGATTCCCCATTTACATGAACAAATTGTAATCTATTAGACAAATATGATTCAAACCACCGCAGCGCAGTGCCTTTAATACCTATGGCATGCTCTAATCTCTGTAATAAAATTTTATGGTCAACAGTATCAAAAGCAGCACTGAGGTCTAACAGAACAAGCACAGAGATGAGTCCACTGTCCGAGGCCATAAGAAGATCATTTGTAACCTTCACTAATGCTGTTTCTGTACTATGATGAATTCTAAAACCTGACTGAAACTCTTCAAATCAGTCAGGTTTGCTCTGCTCAACTCTGCTCAGGCTTCGAGGTAAGCCCAACCAACGACGCAGACGGCATTATTATGGTATTATTACCTATTATATTATTACAGATTATGGTATTACATATTATATTATTACAGATCATTATTTTATTCCAATTATGTTACAGATTATATTATTACAGATTATTGTATTATTACATATTATGATATTATTACAGATTATTATATTATGACAGATTATTATGGTATTATCACCTATTATATTATTACAGATTATGGTATTATTACAAATTTTATTATTACAGATTATTATATTATTACAGGGCATCAGGTTTTACTGTAACGGCCATAAAATGACCAGAAAGATGACAGTTTACTATAACGTTCATGAGTGCGCACCTTTAGAAAAATAAAACCTTCATCTGAGTCAAGACAGTGAAGCCAAACACGCCTCAGGCCGGACCCCAAAACTGACCACCCAAGCAGGGGCGCCGCCAGGGATTTTGGGCCCGATGAAAAGAGATCTTACTTGGCCACCCCCATATTACTTTCTCAGTATTATAATTGTATTAGGGGCCTGTCTGGGCCCCTGTCAATTATGGGCTCCTAGAATCATTATCCCTATTCTCCCCATTTCGGCACCCCTGCAGCCAAGTATACATCTGGGTACAGTGGCCATCCAGGGTGTCAACTGTAGCTAGGGAGAAGCTACAGTGTCAAGGTTTGAATATTTGTCTGGTTTTCTTTTTTATTTTCTTTGGTTTGTTTTGTTACTTTTCTGTTTTGCTGGGTTTTGTTTTTCTGTGTTCTTTCTCTTGCTGGGTTTTTCTGCTTGGGTCTGTCTGTCACTATCTCTCTTGTCTGTCTCTTGGTGATGGGTGTTTCCCACTCTCTGGCCACACCCTTGTTCTGGTGCTTTCGATGCACACCTGTTCCTGATTTGCCAGTTTGTTGTGCATTGTGTCTTCATTCCAGCTCTGTTCCTACATTCCATAGTCCTGCCTGCCTCATTGTGTGTTCCTGACCTCCAGCCTGTTGCTTCGACCACGCCGATTGCCTGATTTTTGTACTGCTGCTTTTTCTTGACTGCCTACTTGTGCACTGGCCTTTGCTATCCACTCCAGTACAGACGTTTTACAACCAGAGCGGTCTGTTTTAGCCGTGCATTTGTGTCCTGCACTTCCTGACCATCCAGCCTGATAGAACAAACTGGCCAATGATGGACCTGTTCCAGTTGGCAGTACGCTACCACAGTAAGCAGCTTGCGCAGCAACATGACCACCTCACTGCTTTCTCTTCCGGGTTTAGCAACCTTGCGAAACGCCAAGACATGTTTATGGCGTCATCGATCGCCCAGATAGGTCAATTACTGTCAAGACTCGATCATCAGGCTTCTACCATTACGGCCACCGGCCGCACAAGTGCACCTCCACCGGGACCGTCAGCAGCCGCACTGGCTTCTGTACCTGAACCTGTCTACTGCAATCAGCTGTCTCCACCTGAACGCTTCTCAGGTGGATCCGGTGACATTTATTACTCAGTGTGAGTTACATTTTGAGCTCATGTCATGCACGTTCCCATCTGATAGGATGAAGATAGTTTATATGATTACTCACCTGACTGGTCACACTGTGGCGTGGGCGACAACTGAATGGGGTTGTCAGTCTGCCACCTGTGCCTCTCTTCCGGCATTCACCGCTGCTCTTCAGTTGGTGTTTCAGCACACATCTCTGGGGCGTGAAGCTGCACGTACCCTGATGAGGCTGAAGCAGGGCAGCCACCGAGTCACTGACTACGCCATCGACTTCCGCATTCTGGCAGCCAAGAGTGAATGGAATCCCGTGGCACTCCATGACCTCTTCTTCCAGAGGCTAGCCAAAAATATCCAGGACCCATGAATGCAACGCCATGAATGAATATATACAGGAGTCCTCAGCGGCTGGTTTGATTTGACCTTCGTCGTTGCCCGCAGGGGCGGGGTTCTTTTCTTAGAGAAAAAGGACAAGTCACCTCTGTACTTGCATTGATTATCGTGGGTTTAATGATATTACCGTAAAGAACCGTTATCCACTGCCACTCATCTCTTCAGCTTTCGAGTTATTAGAAGCAGCCAAGATATTCATCAAACTCGATCATCGTAATGCTTACCATTTAGACAAAATTAAACAAGGAGATGAATGGAAAACTGCCGTTCAGCCTCAAGCCTAAAGCTTATAGTTAGGGCTGGATCAGGTGACCCTGAACCATCCCTTAGTTATGCTGCTATAGACGTAGACTGCTGGGGGGTTCCCATGATGCACTGTTTCTTTCTCTTTTTGCTCTATATGCACCACTCTGCATTTAATCATTAGTGATCGATCTCTGCTCCCCTCCACAGCATGTCTTTTTCCTGGTTCTCTCCCTCAGCCCCAACCAGTCCCAGCAGAAGACTGCCCCTCCCTGAGCCTGGTTCTGCTGGAGGTTTCTTCCTGTTAAAAGGGAGTTTTTCCTTCCCACTGTAGCCAAGTGCTTGCTCACAGGGGGTCGTTTTGACCGTTGGGGTTTTACATAATTATTGTATGGCCTTGCCTTACAATATAAAGCGCCTTGGGGCAACTGTTTGTTGTGATTTGGCGCTATATAAAAAATTGATTGATTGATTGATTGATTGACTGATTGATTGATCAATGCCCCAGTAGTTTTCAGAACTTAGTTAATGACGTACTGTGGGAATATCTGAATAACTTCATCTTCGTGTACCTGGATTGTCATCCTTATTTTCTCTCCTGACCCAGAAACCCACATTGGCCATGTTCGTACCATACTTCAAACCTTGTTGCACCACAATCTTTTTGTTAAAGCTGAAAAATATGAATTCCACAAGCCAACCATTTTGTTTTTGGGGTTTGTTATAGCTGAGGGAGAGATAAAAATAGACCCTGATAAGGTTACGGCCGTTCGTGACTGGACAGTTCCATCCTCATGGAAGGAGGTACAAATTCCTGGGCTTTGCCAATTTCTACTGAAAATTCATACGTAATTTCAGTACTATCACATCTCCTTTACATAAGGTCACATCGTCCCTCCGGCCGTTTGTCCGGACACTGGGGTGCAATGAGGCTTTCAGGATCCTAAAGAAGCACGCTGCTCCTTCCTGACCCTGCTCGACAGTTCGTGGTTGAGGTCGATGCTTCTGATATTGGTGTGGGTGTGATCCTCTCGTAGCATAACCCCTCTGACAGTAGGCTGCATCCGTGCGCCTACCTGTCTAAGAAGCTGACAGTAGCAGAAGCTGATGTAACGTGGCCCATGCATGGCACAACGTGACCCATACTTGACACTATGTGGCACAACGTGACCTATACGTGACACAACGCGCCCCGTACATGACACTACATGACCCATATGTGACACAATGTGAGCCGTATGTAACACTACGTGGCACAACGTGACCCATATGTGACACAACGTGACCCATACGTGACGCAACGTGACCCGTTTGTAACACTACGTGGCACAACGTGACCCATATGTGATGCAACGTGGCCCGTATGTAACACTATGTGGCACAACATGACCCATACGTGACGCAACATGGCCTGGTCATGGCACAACGTGACACTACGTGGCACAACGTGACCTATACGTGATGCAACGTGGCCCGTACGTGGCACAACGTGAGCCATATGTGACATAACATGACCCATACGTGACGCAACGTGACCCGTATGTAACACTACGTGGCACAATGTGACCCATATGTGATGCAGTGTGGCCCGTATGTAACACTACGTGGCACAACGTGACCTATACGTGATGCAACGTGACCTATACGTGACGCAACGTGGCCCGTACGTGGCACAACGTGACCCATATGTGATGTAACGTGCCCCGTACATGACACGTGACCCATACGTGACACAACATGACCTGTATGTGACACTACGTGGCACAATCTGACCCATATGTGACACAACGTGACCCATACATGACGCAACGTGACCCATATTGTCAGGAATTTTCAATATATTATCAATTATTAATGTCTTTACTTTGATTTGCTGTCTTTGATTTTGTCTGATCTCATTCTCCATATACACATTTATATGCATGTGTTTCAATTCAATATCAATGTGTTTCATTTTAATATTACTCTTTGTTAATCACTGAATTCCTAAAGTAGTTATATTCACTACATTGTTTGATTGATACATGTCTATTCACTATATTCAATGAACTGTTTAAGTAATCCTTACACTGCTCACAAGACAAGACGATCTTTGACTCAGTGAGAGGGCAGACTGTTTTGCTTAGATTATGTTTTTCCTGAGCACAGATGTACGTTCTAATTAACAGTCCAGCCTTGAGCAGGGAGCGGTGTGACCTGCATATTAGTTCAGGGTTACACTGTTTACTTCGTGAGACTGGAGGCTTAAAGCCATAACAATTTCATATCTATGTGAGACCAGACTTTGTGTTGCTAACGTGTTTTGGTATTTTGTCCTTCCATATGCTTGTATGTAACTTTATTCTAATAACTATGGGAGGCAGATGGGCGGGGCCCTTCAGAGCTGACAGGACGGTCATTAGCAGAGGGTGACGCTCGTTTGCTCTCTCCTGATCAGGAAAAGAAATTCAGTGTCCCCTGCATGATTATTTTCTGTGTTAACGGAGTTGTTCTTTTCAGGTCCAACTCTGAACAACTCTGACACATAATTAACATGACGTGGCATAACGTGACCCATACATGACGCAACGTGACCCGTATGTGACACTACGTGGCACAATCTGACCCATACGTGATGCAACGTGGCCCGTACGCGGCACAACGTGACCCATATGTGATGCAACGTGACCCCTACGTGATGCAATGCGGCCCGTACATGGCACAACGTGACCCATATGTGATGCAACGTGACCCGTACATGACACAACGTGGCCCATACGTGGCACCACATGACCCATACATGATGCAACGTGGCCCATGCGTGGTACAACGTGACCCATACGTGAAGCAGTGTGGCCCGTATGTGACACTACATGGCACAACGCGACCCATATGTGACGCAACATGGCCCATACGTGGCACCATGTAATCCATATGTGACACTACATGGCACAATGTGACCCCTATGTGACACAACGTGGCCCGTACATGACACAACGTGGCCCGTACGTGGCACCACGTGACCAATACATGATGCAACGTGGCCCATGCGTGGTACAACGTGACCCATACGTGAAGCAGTGTGGCCCGTATGTGACACTACATGGCACAACGCGACCCATATGTGACGCAACATGGCCCATACGTGGCACCTTGCAATCCATATGTGACACTACATGGCACAATGTGACCCCTATGTGACACAACGTGGCCCGTACATGACACAACGTGACCCATATATGACGCAACGTCGCCCATATGTGACACTACGTGGCACAGCGTGACCCATACGTGATGCAACGTGACCCATATGTGACACAATGTGACCCATACGTGACGCTACGTGACCCATGTGCATACTTTTCTCGCAGGTTGACCCCAGCTGAACGGAACTATGACGTGGGCAATCAGGAACTCCTTGCGCTGAAAGAGGCTCTTGAGGAGTGGAGACACCTGTTGGAGGGAGCTTCGGAGCCGTTCACGGTTTTCACAGACCATCGGAACCTGGAGTATATCAGGACCACCAAGCGGCTGAACCCCAGGCAAGCCTGCCTGTCACTGTTCTTCGGGCGTTTTGACTTCCGGATCACCTATTGCCCCGGGACCAAGAACCAGAGATTGGATGCCTTGTCCTGGGTACACGAAGACGAAGTCAAAACAGGGCTGTCGGATCCACCATAGCCCATCATACCTGAGTCCACTATCGTGGCCACCCTCACCTGGGATGTGGAGAAGACCGTCCGGGAGGCCCTGGCACGGAGCCCGGACCCAGGAACTGGTCCGAAGAACCGTTTGTACGTCCCACCTGAGGCCAGAGCTGCTGTCCTGGACTTCTGTCACGGTTCCAAGCTCTCCTGTCATCCAGGGGTGCGACGGACCGTGGCAGTGGTCTGGCAGCGCTTATGGTAGGCGTCTATGGAAGCCGAAGTCCGGGAATATATCCAGGCCTGTACCACATGTGCCAGGGGCAAGGCGGACCATACCAAGAGTCAAGGACTTCTTCAACCGCTTCCGGTGCCTCATCGCCCCTGGTCCCACATTGGCCTGGATTTTGTCACGGGTCTCCCGCCGTCCCAGGGCATGATGACCATCTTCACGATAGTGGACCGATTTTCCAAGGCGGCCCACTTCGTGGCCCTCCCGAAGCTCCCAACGGCCCAGGAGACCGCAGACCTCCTGGTCCACCACGTCGTCCGTCTGCATGGGATACCAACAGACATTGTCTCGGATCGTGGTCCCCAGTTCTCCTCTCAAGTCTGGAGGAGTTTCTGCAGAGAACTGGGGGCCACCGTGAGCCTCTCGTCCGGGTATCACCCACAGACGAATGGTCAGGCAGAGCGGGCTAACCAGGAACTGGAACAAGCCCTACGTTGTGTAACATCCGCGCACCCGACGGCCTGGGTTGCCCATCTGGCCTGGATCGAGTACGCGCATAACAGCCAGGTGTCCTCTGCCACGGGCCTCTCCCCATTTGCGGTGTGTCTGGGGTACCAGCCCCCATTGTTTCCCGTGGTGGAGGGAGAGGTCGGTGTGCCCTCGGTCCAGGCCCATCTGCGCAGATGCCGTCGGGTGTGGCGCGCCGCCCGTTCTGCCTTGCTGAAAGCCTGGACGAGGGCTAAGTCCCATGCAGACCGCCGGCGCTCCCCGGCCCCTGCATACCAGCCCCGGCAGGAGGTGTGGCTTTCTACGAAGGACATCCCCCTCCAAGTGGACTCACCGAAACTAAAGGACAGGTACATCGGTCCCTTCAAGATCCTCAAGTCCTCAGTCCGGCCGCAGTGAAGCTCCAGCTCCCAGCTTCACTGCGGTTCCACCCGGTTTTCCATGTTTCCAGGAACAAGCCACACCACACCTCACCCCTCTGTGCTCCCAGGCCGGCGCAGCCTCCTGCCCGGATCATCGACGGGGAGCCGGCTTGGACGGTCCGCCGGCTCCTGGACGTCCGTCGGAAGGGCCGGGGGTTCCAGTACTTGGTGGACTGGGAGGGGTATGGACCTGAGGAACGCTCCTCGGTGAAAAGGAGCTTCATCCTGGACCCGGCCCTCCTGGCCGACCTACTCTCGACACCCCGACAAGCCTGGTCGGGCGCCAGGAGGCGCCCGTTGAGAGGGGGTCCTGTTGTGTGGGCCGCTGAAGAGGAGGTACTGCTGGCCCACCACCAGAGGGCGCCCTGCCTGAAGTGCGGGCTTCAGGCATGAGAGGGCGCAGCCGCCTCACGGGAGCAGCCGGGAATGACAGCTTCTCTCATCACCACCTGACAGCTGTCACTCATCACCACCTCATCACCATCTCCATAAAAGCCGGGCAGCAACTCCACCGCCCTGCCGAGATATCTTCAAGCCAAGAAGGTAAACTGCTCAGCTGTTTTTGAGTCTTTCACATACAGTTTTTGCTTCTGTATTGTTTGCAGTCGTTTCTGTGAGTGCTTGCAGCTGGAGGCTGGGTTTGTGGTCCGTGGAGGGCTGACGTCTTCACTCCCCACGTCAAACTTCGCTAAGTAACTCACTGATACTGCACGTGCCGGGTTTCTGGATTAGAGGTGGAGGTTTTTCCTCCGTTGGAAACTAAAGACTGTTTTTTGCTGACTGTTTGCTGGGTGTGTGCTCACACCCACCATTGATTGTTTCTGCTTCCTGCCAGCAGTACCAGATCCCACAGCCGGAGACGGTGACCACCTGAGGACTCGGGACTTGGCGGCTCCAGTATTCTCCGGGTTTGGTGGCGGTGGAAATCGTGTGGGTTCCGGCTCCTCTCTGGACGGACATCTTCTATCCTGCCTGGGAGCCTGCCCACACATCACCTTTGTAGATTGACTACATACAAAATTCTGTAATCGTCTGTATTTCGTTGTGCACATTCACAACAGTAAAGTGTTCTATTTTCGGCTCATTCATTGTCCATTCATTTACGCCCCCTGTTGTGGGTCCGTGTCACTACACTTTCCCAACACTGCATCTTTGACTTCTTTTATCAATGAAAAGTGAATATTTCTTTTAATGAGGATGGTTACACCGTTGCGAGCACTTGAATGCGAACTATAAAAAATATGACCTATCCAACCCACTTTAAACCTCAACTCCTCCCCCTCACTTAGGTGAGTCTCTTGAAGAAATACTACAACCCCTGGCAATAATTATGGAATCACTGGCTTTGGAGGATGTTCATTCAGTTGTTTAATTTTGTAGAAAATAACCAGATCACAGACATGACACAAAACTAAAGTCATTTCAAATGGCAACTTTCTGACTTTAAGAAACACTATAAGAAATCAGGAAAAAAAATTGTGGCAGTCAGTAACGGTTACTTTTTAGACCAAGCAGAGGGACAAAAAAATATGGAATCACTCAATTCTGAGGAATAAATTATGGAATCACCCTGTAAATTTTCATCCCCAAAACTAACAACTGCATCAAATCAGATCTGCTCGTTAGTCTGCATCTAAAAAGGAGTTATCACACCTTGGAGAGCTGTTGCACCAAGTGGACTGACATGAATCATGGCTCCAACACAAGAGATGTCAACTGAAACAAAGGAGAGGATTATCAAACTCTTAAAAGAGGGTAAATCATCACGCAGTGTTGCAAAAGATGTTGGTTGTTCACAGTCAGCTGTGTCTAAACTCTGGACCAAATACAAACAACATGGGAAGGTTGTTAAAGGCAAACATACTGGCAGACCAAGGAAGACATCAAAGTGTCAAGACAGAAAACTTAAAGCAATATGTCTGAAAAATCGAAAATGCACAACAAAACAAATGAGGAACGAATGGGAGGAAACTGGAGTCAATGTCTGTGACTGAACTGTAAGAAACCGCCTAAAGGAAATGGGATTTACATACAGAAAAGTTAAATGAAAGCCATCATTAACACAGAAACAGAAAAAACAAAGTTACAATGGGCTAAGAAAAAGCAATCGTGGACTGTGGATGACTGGATGAAAGTCATATTCAGTGATGAATCTCAAATCTGCACTGGGCAAGGTGATGATGCTGGAACTTTTGTTTGGTGCCGTTCCAATGAGATTTATAAAGATGACTGCCTGAAGAGAACATGTAAATTTCCACAGTCATTGATGATATGGGGCTGCATGTCAGGTAAAGGCACTGGGGAGATGGCTGTCATTACATCATCAATAAATGCACAAGTTTACGTTGATATTTTGGACACTTTTCTTATCCCATCAATTGAAAGGATGTTTGGGGATGATGAAATCATTTTTCTGTTGGGGAAGTGTAGTGACACGGACCCACAACAGGGGGCATAAATGAACGGACAATGAAAGAGTTGAATATGAACACTTTACTGTTGTGAATGAGCACAACCACAATACAGAGGACTACAGAATTTTGCAAACAGTCAATCCACAAAGATGACGTGTGGGCAGGCTCGAGGATAGAAGACGTCTGTCCTGAGAAGAAAGGGAACCACGCGATTTCCTCCGCCACCGAACCTAGAGAATACTGGAGCCGCCAAGTCCCGAGTCCCCAGGTGGCCACCGTCTCCGAGTGTCGGATCTGGTACTGCTGGCGAGGAGCAGAAACCATAAGATGTGGGTGTATGTACACCCAGTAACAACAATGGTGGAGATTCCACCTCCACCTCAAATCACACACTCGTGCAGCTCCTGTTTAACCACTTATCTGGTTGGGGTGTGAGGCGAAGCCGTCGCTAATCACACCAAACGCCAATCCAGCAGATAAGGAAACACCACAGGAAAACGGCTGCAAAAAGAGCTCAGATTATTTGTCAGAGTTGACTACAGCTGAGAATTTACCTTAACAGGTCGAAGATATCTCGGCAACGAGGTGGAGATGACGTCCGGGTTTTATGGAGTAGTATGATGAAGTGAAGATGGGTGACAGCTGTCATGAGATAATGAGTGACAGCTGTCACCCCCGGCTGTGTCCGTGGCGGCAGCGCCCTCTCGTGCCTGAAGCCTGCACTTCAGGCAGGGCGCCCTCTGGTGGTGGGCCAGCAGTACCTCCTCTTCTGGCGGCCGGGTTTATCCGGGTGTCGGCGGTAGAAATCGGCTAGGAGGGCCAGGTCAAGGATGAAGCTCCTCTTCACCCAGGAGTGTTCCTCGGGTCCATACCCCTCCCAGTCCACCAAATACTGGAACCCCCGGCCCATTCGACGGACGTCCAGGAGCCTGCGCACTGTCCAAGCCGGCTCCCCGTCAATGATCCGGGCAGGAGGCGGCGCCGGACCGGGAGCACAGAGGGGTGAGGTGTGGTGTGGTTTCAGTCTGGACACATGGAAAACAGGATGGATCCGCAGTGAAGCTGGGAGTTGGAGCTTCACTGCGGCAGGGCTGAGGATCTTGAGGATTTTGAATGGTCCAATGTACCTGTCCTTCTACTTAGGGGAGTCCACTTGCAGGGGGATGTCCTTCGTTGATAACCACACCTCCTGCCCGGGCTGGTATGCAGGGGCCGGGGACCGCCGGCGGTCTGCATGGGCCTTAGCCCTCGTCCGGGCCTTCAACAAGGCAGAACGGGTGGTGCGCCACACCCGACGGCACCTCCGTAGGTGGGCCTGGACCGAGGGCACACCGACCTCTCCCTCTACCACGGGAAACAATGGGGGCTGGTACCCCAAACACACCTCAAACGGGGAGAGGCCGGTGGCAGAAGACACCTGGCTGTTATGTGCATACTCGATCCAGGCCAGATGGTTACTCCAGGCCGTCGGGTGCGCGGATGTCACACAGCGGAGGGTCTGTTCCAACTCTTGGTTGGCCCGTTCTGCCTGTCCGTTTGTCTGTGGGTGGTACCCGGACGAGAGACTCACGGTGGCCCCCAGTTCCCTGCAGAAACTCCTCCAGACTTGAGAGGAAAACTGGGGACCACGATCCGAGACAACGTCAGTAGGTATCCCATGCAGACGGACGACGTGGTGGACCAGGAGGTCTGCTGTCTCCTGGGCCGTTGGGAGCTTCAGGAGGGCCACGAAGTGGGCCGCCTTGGAAAATCGGTCCACTATCGTGAGGATGGTGGTGTTGCCCTGGGACGGCGGGAGGCCCGTGACGAAATCCAGGCCGATATGGGACCAGGGGCGATGAGGCACAGGAAGCGGCTGGAGAAGTCCTTGGGACCTTTGGTGGTCTGCCTTGCCCCTGACACAGGTGGTGCAGGCCTGGATATACTCCCGGACGTCAGCCTCCATAGACGCCCACCAGAAGCGCTGCCGGACAACTGCCACGGTCCTTCGCACCCCTGGATGACAGGAGAGCTTGGAACCGTGACAGAAATCCAAGACTGCAGCTCTGGCCACTGGTGGGACGTAGAGTCGGTTCTTCGGCCCAGTTCCAGGATCCGGGCTCCGTGCCAGGGCCTCCCGGACGGTCTTCTCCACGTCCCAGGTGAGGGTGGCCACGATAGTGGACTCCGGAATGATGGGCTCTGGTGGATCCGACAGCTCTGTTTTGACTTCGTCTTCGTGTACCCGGGACAAGGCATCCGATCTCTGGTTCTTGGTCCCGGGGCGATAGGTGATCCAGAAGTCAAAACGTCTGAAGAACAGTGACCAGCGGGCTTGCCTGGGGTTCAGCCGCTTGGCGGTCCTGATATACTCCAGGTTCCGATGGTCAGTGAAAACCGTGAAAGGCACAGACGCTCCCTCCAACAGGTGTCTCCACTCCTCAAGAGCCTCTTTCACCGCAAGGAGTTCTCGGTTGCCAACGTCATAGTTCCGTTCAGCCGGGGTCAACCTGCGAGTAAAGTAGGCACACGGGTGAAGAACCTTATCGGTCTCTCCACTCTGGGATAGCACGGCTCCTATCCCTGAGTCAGAGGTGTCCACTTCAACCACAAACTGGCGGCTAGGGTCGGGCTGCACCAGAACTGGTGCAGTCGAGAACCGTCGTTTCAACTCCTTGAACGCGGCTTCGCACCAATCCGACCAGGTGAAGGGGACTTTTGGAGAGGTCAGGGCTGTCAGGGGGCTAACTACCTGACTGTAGCCCTTAATGAACCTCCTGTAGAAATTTGCAAAGCCGAGGAACTGTTGCAGCTTCCTACGGCTTGTTGGTTGGGGCCAATGTCTCACCGCCGCAACCTTGGCCGGATCAGGGGCGACGGAGTTGGAGGAGATGATAAACCCCAGGAAGGACAAAGAAGTGCGGTGGAACTCGCACTTCTCGCCCTTCACAAACAGCCGGTTCTCCAACAACCGCTGCAGGACCTGACGTACATGCTGGACATGAGTCTCAGGGTCCGGAGAAAAGATGAGTATATCGTCCAGATATACGAAGACGAATCGGTGCAGGAAGTCCCGCAAGACGTCATTAACCAAAGCTTGGAACGTCGCGGGGGCGTTAGTGAGGCCGAACGGCATGACCAGGTACTCAAAATGACCTAATGGGGTGTTAAATGCCGTATTCCACTCGTCTCCCTTCCGGACCCGAACCAGGTGATACACATTCCTAAGATCCAACTTCGTAAACATTTTGGCTCCATGCAGGGGGGTGAACACGGAATCTAACAAGGGCAACGGGTATCGATTGCGAACCGTAATCTCATTCAGCCCCCTGTAATCAATGCATGGACACTCCGCCATCTTTCTTGCCCACAAAAAAGAAACCTGCACCCATCGGGGAGGTGGAATTCCGGATCAGCCCAGCAGCTAATGAGTCCCGGATGTAGGTCTCCATTGATTCCCGCTCAGGTCGTGAGAGGTTGTACAGCCTGCTGGATGGGAACTCCACGCCTGGAATCAAATCAATGGCACAATCGTACGGATGGTGCGGGGGAAGGGTGAGTGCCAGATCCTTGCTGAAGACGTCAGCAAGATCGTGGTATTCAACCGGCACCGCCGTCAGATTGGGAGGGACTTTGACCTCCTCTTTAGCCTGTAAACCGGGAGGAACCGAGGAACGTAAACACCTCCGATGGCAGGTTTTGCTCCACTGAACCACCACCCCAGACGGCCAATCAATCCGGGGATTGTGTTTCAACATCCACGGGAAACCCAAAATCACTCTGGAGGTAGAAGGAGTCACAAAAAACTCGATATCCTCCCGATGATTTCCAGACACCACCAGAGTTACAGGTTGTGTCTTGTGTGTGATTAAAGGGAGAAGGGTGCCATCTAGTGCCCGCACCTGCAATGGCGAAGGGAGCGCCACCAGAGGGAGCCCTACCTCCCTAGCCCATCTGCTGTCTAGCAGATTCCCTTCTGACCCCGTGTCCACCAGTGCTGGGGCTTGAAGGGTTAAATCCCTGCTCAGGATTGTAACTGGAAGTCTTGTGGAAATATGTGTGTGTCCCACGTGAATGTCTTGGCCCACCCTAAGCCCAGTTTCTAGGGGCGGGCGTTGGTGTTTAAACCGCTTGGGGCAGTCTCTCTGCTGGTGCTCACTCGAGCCGCAGACAAAGCGCTCCCTGCGGGCCAGCCTCCTCTGTCTGTAAAATGTGGCCCTGCTCGTGTCCATAGCTTCGTCAGCAGGGGGAGCTGTAGCCACACGGAGCGTTGAGGCTGTGGAGCGTGGGGAGGGCGGAACCTTTTCGGACCCGGAAGGGAGAGGGACGGCGCGTGCCCAGCCAAGTCATTCGTCTCGCTCCTGACGGCGTTCCTCCAACCGATTGTCTAACCGTATAACGAGATCAACAAGCCCATCTAAATCCCGCGGTTCTTCCTTCACTACCAGGTGCTCCTTCGGGACCGACAACAGTCCGTTTATGAAGGCGGCGCGGAGCGCAACGTTATTCCAGCCAGACCTCACAGCCGCAATGCGGAAGTCGACTGCATACTCGGCTGCGCTCCGGCGCCCCGTCTCATTGACAGCAGCACTGTTGAAGCGGTCTCTCCTCTGTTAGGGTGATCAAAAACCGTTCTGAACTCCCTCACAAACCCAGTATAAGTGGTAAGGAGCCGTGAATTTTGCTCCCAAAGCGCTGTAGCCCAAGCGCGTGCCTCACCATGAAGCAAGTTAATTACATAAGCCACCTTACTGGCGTCAGACGCGTACATTATGGGACGCTGTGCAAAGACGAGCGAACACTGCATAAGAAAGTCTGCGCACGTCTCCACACAACCTCCGTACGGCTCTGGGGGACTTATGTATGCTTCAGGGGATGGTGGGGGGGGGGGGTCATTGAATGACCAATGGAACATCTATATTCTGCACTGGGTCGGCAGGAGGAGGAGCTGCAGCAGCGCCCTGAGCGCGCGCTTCCACCCGTGCGGTGAGAGCCTCCATCCTGCGATTAAGGATGACATTTTGCTCGGTCATCAGATCCAACCGAGCGGTAAAGGCGGTGAGGATTTGCTGCAACTCACCAATCACGCCTCCTGCAGACGCCTGTGCACCCTGCTCTTCCATTGGCTGTTCAACAGATGGGTGACGCCCCTCGGGATCCATGACGCTGGCCGAGATATCCTGTTGGGGAAGTGTAGTGACACGGACCCACAATAGGGGGCGTAAATGAACGGACAGTGAAAGAGTCAAATATGAACACTTTACTGTTGTGAATGAGCACAACCACAATACAGAGGACTACAGAATTTTGCAAACAGTCAATCCACAAAGATGACGTGTGGGCAGGCTCGAGGACAGAAGACGTCTGTCCTGAGAAGAACCGGAACCACACGATTTCCTCCGCCGCCGATCTTGGAGAATACTGGAGCCGCCAAGTCCCGAGTCCCCAGGTGGCCACCGTCTCCGAGTGTCGGATCTGGTACTGCTGGCGAGGAGCAGAAACAATAAGATGTGGGTGTGTGTACACCCAGTAACAACACCTCCACCTCAAATCACACACTCGTGCAGCTCCTGTTTAACCACTTATCTGGTTGGGGTGTGAGGCAAAGCCGTCGCTAATCACACCAAACGCCAATCCAGCAGATAAGGAAACACCACAGAGTTGTCAGAGTTGACTGCAGCTGAGAAGTTACCTTAACAGGTCGAAGATATCTCGGCAACGAGGTGGAGATGACGTCCGGGTTTTATGGAGTAGTATGATGAAGTGAAGATGGGTGACAGCTGTCATGAGATAATGAGTGACAGCTGTCACCCCCGGCTGTGTCCGTGGCGGCAGCGCCCTCTCGTGCCTGAAGCCTGCACTTCAGGCAGGGCGCCCTCTTCTGGCGGCCCACACAACATTTTCAAGATGATAATGCATCTTGCCATAGAGCAAAACTGTGAAAACATTCCTTGCAAAAAGACACACAGGGTCAATGTCATGGCCTGCAAATCCAATTGAAAATCTTTGGTGGAAGTTGAAGAAAATGGTCCATGACAAGGCTCCAACCTGCAAAGCTGATCTGGCAACAGCAATCAGAGAAAGTTGGAGCCAGATTGATGAAGAGTACTGTTTGTCACTCATTAAGTCCATGCCTCAGAGACTGCAAGCTGTTATAAAAGCCAGAGGTGGTGCAACAAAATACTAGTGATGTGTTGGAGCGTTCTTTTGTTTTTCATGATTCCATAATTTTTTCCTCAGAATTGAGTGATTCCATATTTTTTTCCCTCTGTTTGGTCTAAAAAAGTAACCGTTACTGACTGCCACAATTTCTTTTCCTGATTTCTTATAGTGTTTCTTAAAGTCAGAAAGTTGCCATTTGAAATGACTTTAGTTTTGTGTCATGTCTGTGATCTGCTTTTTTTCTACAAAATTAAACAACTGAATGAACATCCTCCGAGGCCGGTGAGTCCATAATTTTTGCCAGGGGTTGTACATCTGCTTGATTTGTCTTTAAATATGCCAATATTTTACACCTTTTAATTGGATTTCCACATCCATTAATATTCCAAGACATACATTTTATATACACTTAACAAAAATTTAAACACAACAAATTCATCTCATACAAAATGGGAGCAAAACCAAAAGTGTTGCGTTTATATTTTTGTTGAGTATATTTTCCAGTCATTACAAATTATGAATTGCAATATAACTTAAACCTGTAGCCATGCCTTTAAACAGAAATGAACATTCTTGTCCTCTGAAAAGCCTAATATGTGAGTGCACCCAGCCAAAATAAAGCAAAACAAATGGAAAAAAGAACATTTCCTTTATATAAACCATCCAAACAGTTTTAACAAAAGATCTACCGTAGAGCTGCCTAATGCAGCCTAGGAAAAAAAAAGGCAACCTAAAAAAACCTTATCAGGTCCGTAGGACGCTGCTCCTTTTCTCTCCCTCCAGGATGACAGGTGGCGAGGTCTGCCCCCTCTCCCACAGTCAAACACCAGGTGTCTCCTGCAGGCTCCTTACAGTGACGTCATTCAGTCGTATTAGAGATCCCCTGTCACTGCTGCTTGAGCTCCTCCTACTCATCATCATCAATGAAAAACGTTTCCGCTGCCTTTGGCGAGTTGAAGCTCACGTTTTTCCCTTTCCACTTCACGCGCAGTGTAGCCGGGAACGCCAGGGTGTATTTGACGTTGTGCTCCTGTAGCTTTCGCTTCACGGCTGTGAAAGCCTTCCTTTTCTCCGCCAGCTCTTTATTCATATCAGGAAACACAGACAACCGGCATCCTCCCCAGTCAAACCCGCGTTTCTCCTTAGCCGCCATAATAACTTTATCCCTCGCTGACTGCCTCAGGAAGCATATGAGCACTGGCCTCGGGGGTTGGTTTGGATCTGAAAGCGGGGTGGGGAAACGGTGGGCGCGCTCAATCTCAAACTCGGCATCATCACGCACACCAAGCCCCTCAACCAACATCTTTCAAACACAGCTCAACAGTGTCCCGTCAGCACCAACCATCTCTTTTAACCCAATGACTCGCATGTTGTTCCTCTTACTGTGATTTTCGAGGGCCTGGATGCGGTTCCACATATCGTCCACCTGTTTCCTCCTCTCACCGTCTGCAGTGTGGAGCCGCTCCGACGTGTCCTCTAGGCAGGAAATGCACGTCTCAGCCTCCGTTAACCTCTCCTGCATCGCCACCACTGTTGTATTCAGTTCAGTTGTCGTCTGCTTTATTGTAGAAACATCAGTAGCGACACTTTGCAGCATATTACTCATTTTAACAACTTCAGTAAACAACTTAGCCAAGTTAGGAGGAGAGGACGCTTCGTCACCTTCTTCCTCATGTGGAGGACTGTTGCGGGTGGCCACGCGACCCGAACTTTTAAATTGCTTTGAGGCGGCCATTGCGGGATTAAATAGCTTAATTTTCTTAAAAAGAACGACAACTGCTCTTACACAGCCCAGCAGAACAAGAGTGGCATTAAGTGGAAGCCTGGACCACAAAAGAATCACTCAAAAAACAAGCCGAAGAGCGGAGGGTTTCTAACCAGCTGCCATCTTGTTCGCCGTGCCCACGTGACTCCGCAATAACCTTCTTGGAGTCATTGTGCATAACGCACAAACTAAGTTTGGTGACTTGCTTGCCTCTACTGGTGGTTGGCTCTCACTGCGGTATTGTATCACTTCCTGTTCCGCAGCACAGCGGTGTTTTGCTGTATCTGTTAGCTGTTTAATCTGCGCAGTTAGATTGATCTAGATAACTAGATAACGATTTGTTTCACAGTGTAATCTTCACGTGCCTTAACTAAAGCACTCCCTCTGCTGAATCACCTCTAAATTATTTACACATTATTCACTTTGTGTGTTTTTAGGAATCTGCTACCTTAGCGCAGCTACTAGCTCTTAGCTGATTTAGCATGGCGGCTTCTCCTGTCTCTCCCGCACTTTTCTGCTCTGGGTGTGAAATGTTTAGTTATTCCTCAGCCTCCTTTAGCAGTAATGGTACTTGTAATAAGTGTAGCTTATTCGTAGCTTTGGAGGCCAGGCTGGGCGAATTGGAGACTCGGCTCAACACCGTGGAAAATTCTAAAGCTAGCCAGGCCCCTGTAGTCGGTGCGGACCAAGGTAGCTTAGCCGCCGTTAGCTGCCTTCCAGCAGATCCCCAGCAGCCAGGAAAGCAGGCCGACTGGGTGACTGTGAGGAGGAAGCGTAGCCCTAAACAGAAGCCCCGTGTACACCGCCAACCCGTTCACATTTCTAATCGTTTTTCCCCACTCGGCGACACACCCACCGAGGATCAAACTCTGGTTATTGGCGACTCTGTTTTGAGAAATGTGAAGTTAGCGACACCAGCAACCATAGTCAGTTGTCTTCCGGGGGCCAGAGCAGGCGACATTGAAGGAAATTTGAAACTGCTGGCTAAGGCTAAGCGTAAATTTGGTAAGATTGTAATTCACGTCGGCAGTAATGACACCCGGTTACGCCAATCGGAGGTCACTAAAATTAACATTGAATCGGTGTGTAACTTTGCAAAAACAATGTCGGACTCTGTAGTTTTCTCTGGGCCCCTCTCCAATCGGACCAGGAGTGACATGTTTAGCTGCATGTTCTCCTTGAATTGCTGGCTGTCTGAGTGGTGTCCAAAAAATGAGGTGGGCTTCATAGATAATTGGCAAAGCTTCTGGGGAAAACCTGGTCTTGTTAGGAGAGACGGCATCCATCCCAGCAGCTCTCATTTCTAGAAATCTGGCCAATTTTCTTAAATCCTCCAAACCGTGACTATACAGGGTTGCAACCAGGAAGCAGAGTTGTAGTCTTACACACCTCTCTGCAGCTTCTCTCCCCCTGCCATCCCCTCATTACCCCATCCCCGTAGAGACGGTGCCTGCTCCCAGACCACCAATAACCAGTAAAAATCTATTTAAGCATAAAAATTCAAAAAGAAAAAATAATATAGCACCTTCAACTGCACCACAGACTAAAACAGTTAAATGTGGTCTATTAAACATTAGGTCTCTGTTAGTAAATGATATAATAATTGATCAACATATTGATTTATTCTGCCTTACAGAAACCTGGTTACAGCAGGATGAATGTTAGTTTAAATGAGTCAACACCCCTGAGTCACACTAACTGTCAGAACGCTCGTAGCACGGGCCGAGGTGGAGGATTAGCAGCAATCTTCCACTCCAGCTTATTAATTAATCAAAAACCCAGACAGAGCTTTAATTCATTTGAAAGCTTGACTCTTAGTCTTGTCCATCCAAATTGGAAGTCCCAAAAACCAGCTTTATTTGTTATTATCTATCGTCCACCTGGTCGTTACTGTGAGTTTCTCTGTGAATTTTCAGACCTTTTGTCTGACTTAGTGCTTAGCTCAGATAAGATAATTATAGTGGGCGATTTTAACATTCACACAGATGCTGAGAATGACAGCCTCAACACTGCATTTAATCTATTATTAGACTCAATTGGCTTTGCTCAAAATGTAAATGAGTCCACCCACCACTTTAATCATATCTTAGATCTTGTTCTGACTTATGGTATGGAAATAGAAGACTTAACAGTATTCCCTGAAAACTCCCTTCTGTCTGATCATTTCTTAATAACATTTACTCTGATGGACTACCCAGCAGTGGGGAATAAGTTTCATTACACTAGAAGTCTTTCAGAAAGTGCTGTAACTAGGTTTAAGGATATGATTCCTTCTTTATGTTCTCTAATGCCATATACCAACACAGTGCAGAGTAGCTACCTAAACTCTGTAAGTGAGATAGAGTATCTCGTCAATAGTTTTACATCCTCATTGAAGACAACTTTGGATGCTGTAGCTCCTCTGAAAAAGAGAGCTTTAAATCAGAAGTGCCTGACTCCGTGGTATAACTCACAAACTCGCAGCTTAAAGCAGATAACCCGTAAGTTGGACAGGAAATGGCGTCTCACTAATTTAGAAGATCTTCACTTAGCCTGGAAAAAGAGTCTGTTGCTCTATAAAAAAGCCCTCCGTAAAGCTAGGACATCTTACTACTCATCATTAATTGAAGAAAATAAGAACAACCCCAGGTTTCTTTTCAGCAGCCAGGCAAAGAGTCAGAGCTCTATTGAGCCGAGTATTCCTTTAACTTTAACTAGTAATGACTTCATGACTTTCTTTGCTAATAAAATTTTAACAATTAGAGAAAAAATTACTCATAACCATCCCAAAGACGTATCATTATCTTTGGCTGCTTTCAGTGATGCCGGTATTTGGTTAGACTCTTTCTCTCCGATTGTTCTGTCTGAGTTATTTTCATTAGTTACTTCATCCAAACCATCAACATGTCTATTATACCCCATTCCTACCAGGCTGCTCAAGGAAGCCCTACCATTATTTAATGCTTCGATCTTAAATATGATCAATCTATCTTTATTAGTTGGCTATGTACCACAGGCTTTTAAGGTGGCAGTAATTAAACCATTACTTAAAAAGCCATCACTTGACCCAGCTATCTTAGCTAATTATAGGCCAATCTCCAACCTTCCTTTTCTCTCAAAAATTCTTGAAAGGGTAGTTGTAAAACAGCTAACTGATCATCTGCAGAGGAATGTTCTATTTGAAGAGTTTCAGTCAGGTTTTAGAATTCATTCAGCTAGAGTACTGACGGGGACTAGAAGGAGAGAGCATATCTCACCCATATTGGCCTCTCTTCATTGGCTTCCTGTTAATTCTAGAATAGAATTTAAAATTCTTCTTCTTACTTATAAGGTTTTGAATAATCAGGTCCCATCTTATCTTAGGGACCTCATAGTACCATATCACCCCAATAGAGCGCTTCGCTCTCAGACTGCAGGCTTACTTGTAGTTCCTAGGGTTTGTAAGAGTAGAATGGGAGGCAGAGCCTTCAGCTTTCAGGCTCCTCTCCTGTGGAACCAGCTCCCAATTCAGATCAGGGAGACAGACACCCTCTCTACTTTTAAGATTAGGCTTAAAACTTTCCTTTTTGCTAAAGCTTATAGTTAGGGCTGGATCAGGTGACCCTGAACCATCCCTTAGTTATGCTGCTATAGACGTAGACTGCTGGGGGGTTCCCATGATGCACTGTTTCTTTCTCTTTTTGCTCTGTATGCACCACTCTGCATTTAATCATTAGTGATTGATCTCTGCTCCCCTCCACAGCATGTCTTTTTCCTGGTTCTCTCCCTCAGCCCCAACCAGTCCCAGCAGAAGACTGCCCCTCCCTGAGCCTGGTTCTGCTGGAGGTTTCTTCCTGTTAAAAGGGAGTTTTTCCTTCCCACTGTCACCAAGTGCTTGCTCATAGGGGGTCGTTTTGACCGTTGGGGTTTTTCCGTAATTATTGTATGGCCTTGCCTTACAATATAAAGCAAAAAAAATTCAAACCAACATTTTGAACTATTGTTCAAAATGTTGGTTTGAATTTTTTGTATCACTGAAAGCTGCAGCCTCACACACCTCTTCAGCGCCATAAATATTACAGCTCTTGTTCACATTTTGTGAAGCCGGTTTTTAAAAATATGCTTTTGAAGCTGTTTTTGTGCGATTAGTGGCATCAAACACGTGAGTGAATGAGAAACTCCCCGCTAACACGGAACGTCCTTGTAACGTTGCTGGGACGTTACATTTTTGTTGCACAATTGGGAACGTTCTGTCCACCTCCTGGCAACTTCCATCAGGAACGTTTACTTGTTACAGTTTTTGGACGTTTCTTTGAATTGGTATTGTTGTAAATTTAAATAAAGTGATTCCTGTATTTTCTTTCTTAACACTTATATTTTATAACTTATTTAATTTTCCGAAAGTTTTCATTCTCAGGGATACTTTAGTAGACCTACCGTCCCGATGATAGTCTAGTCCGGATTGACCGGTCGATCGCATTGGGGGAACTCCCGCGGTTCATTCTATCTGCGCATGCGCAGGGTCAAGAGGTCGTGAGGAGCTACAGTGGAGAGTGACGCGAGCGTATAATGGCGGAGGAAAAAGATCCCAAACTTATCATTTTCATCCGGAGTGGGAGGAAGATTATTTTTTCGTTTATTCAAATGGCAAATCCATCTGCTTTATCTGCAATGCAAACGTGGCATTACCGAAGAAAGGTAATTTGGAGCGGCATTTTAAGACGATCCACAAGAGCTACGATGCTAGCTTCCCGGCTAAAAGCCGGCTTGGAGCACAACAGGCCGTTTTCCCCGGACAAATACCACCAGTAAGGCTGCAACCACAGCTTCTTATCGTGCCAGCCGTGTTCTGGCAAAAAGAAAGAAATCATTCAAGGATGGTGAAATTGTGAAAGAAGCTTTCATGGAAGCTGCAGATGTGATCTTTGCCGATTTTAAAAATCAGAATGAGATCGTGTCTGCAGGATGTGCAGCTCTCAAGAAAGTCTGTTGCACGACGATGCGAGTTCATGCGGAGGATATTGATCAGCAACTGAAGAATGATACTGAGGTATGTGAGTGTTTTTCTCTGCAATTCGATGAATCCACTGATACTGTGGACGTGGCTCAGCTATGTGTTTTTATTAGAATGTTTTTTGACAACATGAATGTAAAAGAAGAACTGCTGAGCATTTTTCCTTTGAAAGGCCACACGAGAGGCACAGATATGTTTCAGGTTTTTATGGAATTTGTTAATAAGAGCCAGCTGCCCCTCTACAAACTCATTTCTATAACCGAGCTGCCAGCTCGATGCCATCTTAATAATGTATTTATACAAACAACCATGTCATCAGATTTCATTGCATGAGAGGCCTATTAACTGATCGAGTAGTTCTGCTGTGTTTATATACGTGTTCCTGCTTTCAGCAGCACTGGAGCTGTTTCATGTAAACTAAACTTGAAGCAACTTTGTAACAGATGGTACACAGCAACGACTCGACAGACTGGAGTCAAAGGTGGACGGAATACTACAACTACTGTGAGGAATCAGGCTGCTGAAGAAGCTGACTGCATTGGAGATAATGCAGGCCAGACTTAAAACAACGGAGGAGCTGGACCAATTCAGCAAAACGCTGGAGGACCAGGAGTTTAGGAGGACAGGGGTCAATTATTGTTCCTAACACTTTTGCAGAAGAGGTTATTTTCATAAAAGTTGCATATTGCCATTGCACACATACTTCTTTTTACTCTGTCATAGGTGAATCTGCTGAAACAGCTATCTGGATCAATGCTGAACTCCTTTGCCAGGACGATGCTCGGCGGAATTGGGATGTGGCGGTTGTGGGCTGGCGTCAGCCTCAAAGGATGGAAAGGGAAGCAAGCCCTGCAGCCTCTCACTCTCTAGAGTTTTGAAGAGTAAGTTATCAAGGTGTCTCACTGCATCATTTAATTTTAGTTAGCAATTAAAAAGAATTTTATCGTTTCTCCAGTTAAAAAAGAGGAAAATACAAGACCGTTTTTTATTTTGTTTTTGTGACAGAAGCCTTCAGCAACAAGATGGAAATTTTACCAGATGCTATCGATGATGCGTTAACTGAAACACTGCGCCATGCAGCAAAGAGGGTAAGTAGTTAAACTTTTATGGCATCAGCAACTCACAGGTGACTTGTACTAGCACCATGGCCACACCTAGTCATTCCCTTCAATCAAATCCCGGTCCAGTGTTGACTGTTTCAAGAGTAAAGACCGTGACCGGCTCACATGCACCCCAGCTCTTTGGAGCAATCTCTCTCTCTCAATCCGTTCCTCACATTCTGTATTCT